>NC_079506.1:29131695-29233359 GCF_030052815.1 Hevea brasiliensis
TAAAGAAAGTGCAGAATGAAAGTTTGGGCAATTGATTGCAGATGCAATATAATCTAAATGCTAGTGGAAGTACTAGCTAGAGTGGTCAAAGGACCAAATCTGAGTAGCACAGACATATGATAACGCGATAGAGACTCTGAAAGATATAGTTAGCAAGTACAGCTATTATGTTAGGAAGAAGAATGGAACCAGGGATAGAATAGTCAAGTTCTATTTTGGGTAAGACAAAGGAAATAAATGAAAGGACAACCTAAAGAGCGCATAATAAAAGGAACAAAGTTAAGATATAGGATAGGCTAAGTGTTATTCTTGGCAAGGAGAATGACAAGGATGGAAAACCCAAAATGGGACCACATTAGTGAGAAAAGTGATGGAGGTATGGAATACAATAATAATGAGTAAATGTTAGAAGGTGTGCGATGGTATTGTGGACTACCTAAATAGGTAGAGAAAGAGAAGTTAGTAAGCAGTAAGTTGAATAAAAGTCAGTCTAAGGGATCAAATAGGTATGATGAGAGGAAAAGAATGATAGATAATGACACATAGGTTTTAGGTTAGACTTTTGAGATAGTGAGAAGGTAGTTAGAGGTTCGTTATGAATGTCAAGCAAACATTTTTAGTGTGATCAACAGAATCACTTTGTAGTGAAGCAATAACGACAGGACAATGTAGGGGTAGAACGAAAAGTGACAAGTCTGGATGGTTATAAATCACTAGAAAGTTCAAGGATCAAATTAATGACCCTAGATAAGGGTGGAATTAGTGTTGGAAGAATTTATTAGTGAGAGAAATCTTTCAGGAATCAACAAAAGTTAAGGGCACAATAAAAACGATGATAGATATGAATCATAGGTCGAGTATAAGTAAAGTTAATAAATTATAAAATATTATGTCAGGAAGGATGATGGTACGGTAAAGGGTTCATGCAGATGATACCTTATAGGTAGAGCACAATTATGCTAGGAGATGATGAAATTTGAAGAGAAAGACTAAGAAACATAGGTTAAACGTTATTATATGGACAATCGGGCGTAGTTGAATATAGAGGATATTTTTCTTTCTTTTCAAGTTTAGCTCGTGTTTTTGATTCCAGAGCGTTATATAAGGAGCAGAGACTGAGGCAAGGAGACCTAGTTATTTGAGATTTTGATAGGCACCAATTCATATACAATTTCCTGATATGAGAATGACAGTAAGTGCATACCTAGTGTTAAGTATGAAAGGACGATCAGAGTAATGACAGGAGTTAAATTGAGTTAGCTACCAAGGCTTGCAAGCTATTTTAAACTATGAAATTTGGAGGAAATACTAATTGTGGATGAGTTTCAATAGATGAAATTATTGTTAATGGGTAATTTGAGGTTGAAGTTTGGAAAGTTGTGGGCAGTATATGTGATTATATTAAGGAGAATAAACACGTGAAGTATCTTATTTAGAATTAAGGCATGACACACATTTCCCACAGCCGTGTTAGTTCAGATGGAACTTATAGTTTCTGGAGCTCCTATCCATCCAGGATGAGCAATTTCCTACTAAGGCTGGTAGGGAATGATAATGTTCTGATAGTTAAGTTGGGAAAGGGGATACAAAAAGAATTTTCTATGGTTAATTATAAGTGTTACGAAGGTGAAGAATGTCTTTGGTAGGAGAAAATCGTAAGGTTAGAATTCCCGAAGTAATGGAACTAGTAATCAAGATAAGACTAAGAAATAAAAAGAAAGTTAAAGTTGATGATGGGATAGACATCTTTGAAGGAAAAGGTGTAAGGATGAGATAGGACTAAAATTAAGGAATAAGTACAACAGGTTGAAAAGATACCAACAATACCAAAAATAGGAAAAGGGAAGTGGATAAGATGCAAAGGACAGGAAGAGAGCTCGATAGAGTCAGTTATAATGATGAGGATAAGGAGTGTCTAACCACGCTTGTGTTATCACTACCTATGAGCGGTGAAGGATACACCGTGTACTGTGACGCCTCCAGAGTTGGCCTAGGGTGTGTTTTGATGCGGAATGGAAAAGTAGTGGCTTATGCTTCAAGGCAGCTGAAGAGGCATGAGCAGAACTATCCCACCCATGATTTGGAAATGGCGGCTGTAGTCTTTGCACTAAAAATCTGGAGACACTACCTGTACGGTGAAGTGTGTGAGATATACACCGACCATAAGAGTTTGAAGTACATCTTCCAACAGAGAGATTTAAACTTGAGACAGAGGAGATGGATGGAGCTTCTGGAAGACTATGATTGCTCCATCGGTACCACCACAGGAAGGCCAATGTAGTAGCAGATGCTTTAAGCGTAAAATCTTACGCGGTTTGGCGCACATTTGTGAGAAGAAGAGACCGTTGATTCAGGAAGTACATGAGTTGATGGATCAAGGTTTAATCCTAGATCTTTCAGATGAGGGGGTCATGTTGGCTCATTTTTCAGTGAGGCCAGACTTGCGAGATAGAGTTAGAGTTTCCCAACACAGAGACAAACAATTAATGAAGATCATAGAAAGAGTACAGCAAGATGAAGGTGGTGAGTTTGGATTTGCCAATGATGGTGCCCTAGTGCAAGGTTCTAGGATATGTGTGTCCGATGTGGACAACCTCAGGAATGAAATCATGCGAGAGGCACACTACACACTGTACAGTGTCCACCCAGGTTCCACCAAGATGTACCATGATGTGAAAGATAGCTATTGGTGGAATGGCATGAAGAGAGACATAGCAGACTTTGTGTCCAAGTGCTTGACTTGTCAGAAGGTGAAGTTTGAACACCAGAGACCGTCAGGGAAGCTGCAAGAGCTCCCTATCCCAGAATGGAAGTGGGAAATGATCACTATGGATTTTGTGACTGGGTTGCCTCGTACCACGCGAGGATATGATTCGATATGATTCGATATGGGTAATTGTAGACCGCTTGACCAAATCAGCTCACTTCTTACTCAGAAGACTACATACTGCGGGCACAAGATGCCCGGCTCTACATTCGAGAAATAGTCAGATTGCATGGAGTTCCGGCTTCCATAATATCTGACAGAGGGCCCCAGTTCACTTCTCGGTTTTGGAGAAAGTTGCAGGAGGCACTTGGCACACAGTTGAACTTTAGTATGGCTTTCCACCCTCAGACAGACGGACAGTCCGAAAGGACAATCCAAACACTGGAAGACATGCTTCGCATGAGTGTTTTGGATTTTGGAGGTCAATGGGATGATCAGCTAGCTTTGGTGGAGTTTGCCTACAACAACAGTTATCACTCCAGCATAGGAATGGCACCCTATGATGCACGATCTGGAAGAAAGTGTAGGTCTCCTCTGTGTTGGACAGAAATGGGGGAAGCGAAGGTGCATGATGTAAACCTAGTGCAGTACACTTCAGAGATAGTTCCTTTAATCAGGGAACGACTGAAAACAGCTTTCAGTAGGCAGAAGAGTTATGCAGACCCCAGACGGAGGGATGTGGAGTTTGCAGTAGGCGACTATGTATTCCTGAAGGTTTCTCCAATGAAGGGAGTCATGAGATTTGGAAAGAAGGGCAAGTTGGCACCTCGGTATATTGGACCTTTTGAGGTTACTGATAGAGTTGGAGCAGTTGCCTACCGGTTGGAGCTACCACCCAACCTCTCTCACGTTCATCCCGTGTTTCACATCTCCATGCTCAGGAAATACATTCCCGATCCTTCTCATGTACTGCAGCCGGATGTGATAGAGCTAAAAGAGAACTTGACATTTGAGGAGCAGCATGTAGCCATAGTGGACTACCAAGTGAGACAGCTGAGATCAAAACAGATCCCTATGGTTAAGGTTTTATGGAGGAGTCAGTCAGTGGAAGAGTGCACCTGGGAGTTAGAACGGGACATGCGTAGCAAGTACCCTTATCTGTTCAATGTATAATCATGTGCTTTATTCTGCCTTGTGTAAAATTCGAGGACGAATTTTCTGTAAGGGGGGAAGAATGTAACACCCCTGATTTTTTATATATTATTATTGGGCTTCGTAGGTATCCTCAATTCGTGGAAATTCGGATGTCCGTGAATTTCAGGCTGCATGAACCAGCTACGGAAAAGTCTCCGAATTGGATCGAGGTTTTGGCTACCCCACCATTGTCAGCATCGAGCGCGTTCAAGTCGGAATCGGCAAAGGTAAACCCGAACCTTGCTTTTCGTAATTTTCTAGTGCTTAAATAGGATTAAAAATCTATAAAATATTCGTGGTAGCTTAGAAAATTACGATTCTTTTGCAATAGCTTAGTAATATTTCTAAGGACCATGCAAGGTAGTTTTATAATTTTTAGAGCTTATTTGAGCGCTTTTTGCAAAAATGATCAATTATAAGGACTAAATTGAAATTTTACATATTGTGATGAATGATTGATTTGATGGGCGGGAGGGGCTGTGTGATGTGATTGAGTTGTGGATATATGGATTGTGGATATAGAAGTGTGTTTTGAGCCCTTTTGCAGTTGGGTAGGTCCTAGGTATAGGGAGACTCTGTGGATTTTCTGCACGACTTAGGACGTATGGGTCTTTTCTTTATTTGTATTGAGTCATTTGTATTAAATAATTGTAATATAATTGTCGTGAGTCGATGACCTTCTTCCTCCGCCCAGCCGCCACAGTGATTGCCGTCAAGTCTGTGAGTAGAATATTAATTTTAATTGTAATTTCGATATTATTATATGTTCAAGCATGCCCATGCATCACTTATATGCATATATTTATTTAGTTAAACTCTAGGCACGATTTATGTTGCATTTATAACTGTTGATGTGCCATGGATGTTGTTGTGGTAATTTGGAGTAGTGTGCGTGCGTTGGCGTGCGTGTGATGTGGTGTGGACTATGGATAGGACGGGGTAGTCACGGCTTGAGTAATTGGGACCGACCCGATCCTTCGAGGTAGTCACGGCTTGAGTAATTCGCTGGGACCCTCGATTTGGTTATTAAGTGGAAGTCCGAGCTTGAGTAATTCGCTGGCACCAGGTTGGATTTAAGAGAGCTGTATAGGGGATCAGCTCCCATATGTTATGATTGATACTACAGGGTGTGTGAGTGCTCCAAATTACCTTTTTGATGCTGTGATGTGAATTTATTATTGATGTTGCATATCATTCCACAGGTTGCATTAGTTTCAGATAGTTATAGAGATTATGGTTAAAATTGATATTTTACTCTCTGAGTCGAACGCTCACTCCTGTTCAAAAATTTTTACAGGCCACAGGAGGATATTTTATTCTGGGTTAACCTGCTTTTATACTTCGCAGGTTGTTTATCGATATTTGTGTAATTTTATTTACTCCTAGAATTTCCGCATGTGTTAGCAGTATTTATTTGAATTTGGTTTGTAATATTATTATCATGTTGGACCTGTAAACTTAATATTCTATGTCTGTTTGATGGATTGGATGAGGGAGCTGAGCTCCCATTTATTTTATGATGATGAGTATGTGGAGGGTGAGCTGAGCTCCCCAATTGAGTATTATTGTGTTTACAGGTCGGGTGAGTCAAAAACTCCCCGTTGGAAAGTCCATTTTATGGCCGGACTCTATCCGTTTGTTTTCTTGAAATTGGGCCCAAATGGGCCTTAGAATTGGGTAAATGAACAGTTAGGCTTACTACGGGCCTCGGGGGCTTTAGGCTGGCCCAGGTCCTAGTGCCGGTCCGGCCCATAGGTTGGGTCGTGACAAAAAAATACTATGATACATAGTAAATTAGAGTTTAATAATTTTTCTATACTTAACTTTATATATGTGTTATTATAAACAGAATTTGAACTCTCATGATTTTTTGAATTATAATTATATATGTATATATTTATTATAATTTAGAATTATAATTATATTAGAATTAGTATTGTTAAAAAATATTAATAAAAAAATTATAGTAGCCGATTAAATTTAGTTCTTCATTGTAATAATATTAAATTATTAGAGGTATTTTAGCCAATCTCAATGATTCACTCTCTCCTTCATATATCTCAAACTATTGTTTCAAATCAATTTAAGAAAATAATATAAAATGTTCATAACAAATTTATATTTATTGATTTATTATAATTTTTTAATTAAATTTAATAATTTATTTATAATAAATTAATTTTTATGAGATGATATTTAATTGAATAATTTTATCTTAAAATATATAATTAGTAAAATTTGAAATATAAGATAAAATGAAAGATAGTATTAGATAATGTTAAATAATAATTTTATTTAGAAATATAGTATTTTATAATTTAAAAAGATAACATTTGAAATTTAATTTTTAATATATATATATATATATGTACGTATGCATGTATTTTAAATCTAAATCATTCAAGATTTGCAAGAGTAATTTATAGTGATTTTCTTTTAAATTTTCAGTTTATTAGATGAAAATAAAATACTATAAATTTGTTTGATATAACTCAAATTATTGATTCAAATCAATGTAAGAGAATAATATAAAATATTCTTAATGAATTTACATTTATTGATTGATTGTAATTTTAAAATTAAACTTAATAATTTGTTTATAATAAATTAATTTTTATTATCATAAAATTGAGTAGTTAGACTATGAAAGTTAAAGACTCAAAATTGGTTAACCAAAAATTGACCCTTGTATTCATCCTTAATTTATACTTGATATAATTAGAAATTAATAATTTTAATATTTCGAATTTAAAAATTGTAAAATATTTAAAAATTAATTTTCGTTTATCTTCTTTATTTTGTTATTGTATAGAATTCACAAAATTTAAGCAATATAAAATATTTAGAATTTAATAATTTTAAATATTTAAATGTCATTTTTATTTATCTTCTGAAATTATTTTATTAATGTGTAGAATTTACAAAATTTAAAATATTTACAAATATCATTTTAATTTATCTTATTTATTTTATTAGTGTATAAATTTTAAAATATTTAAAATTTCATAGCTTCCTACACAAGTTCAAAGCCAAGAAATTCAAATCATTTAACCACTCTCTTCAACCAACCACAATAACATTAAAAAATCTACCCTTAAATTTTTTTAAAATATTTAAAATTAGTAAATAAAATCTTTCAAGCAAATTTAGGCACAATTTGCACAAGAGCTAACCAACCATTAAATCAAGTAATTAACATATGTTGATCTCACAAAAGCAATCAAGAGAAAAGTAACTAAAATTTTATATTTTAGTAAAAAGCCTACGTAAACTTTACGAATCCTTTTCAGTCTTTTTAACTTATCTTCTTTTAATTATTAGTGTAAAATATTTAAAATTTTAAATTATTTGGGTTTGAAATTTTATTTTATTTAATTTTTTCTTGTTATCAGGTCAAAAACATAAAAGGAATTGTGAATTTAGAATTGCCAAATAACTATGTCCTCTCCGTCAGGAAAGACAAAACAAGAGGCTTCAATAATAGCTTCAAACAAGAGGGCAGTTTTCGGTTTAAACGAAAAATCGAATCGAATCGATTCAATTTGATTCAATCGGTTTGGTTTTAAAATTCAATCGGTTCGGTTTGATTTATAATTTTGATAATTTCGGTTAATCAGTTTGGTTTGGCTATTTTCATAAAAAATAAAAAAAAACCAAACCGAACCGAAATTATTAATATATATAGGAAATCAAAGAAAATCGAATTAAATTGAATCGAACCGAATCGAATCGAACCAAAATCAAAGAAAACCAAACCGAACCTTAAGATTTTTGAGTTTTGATTTCTTTTTTTTTTGTTTTTATGTTTTATTATTTAGATTTAATGTTAAAAATATGAAATTTTATAAATTTTGATTTGATCGGTTTAAAACCGAACCGAACTGATATTTATCAGTTCGATTCGGTTCAATTTTCCCTTATTAATTGGTTTGTTTCGTTTTTTAAATTTTTAATTTTTGATTTTTGATTTTATCAATTCAGTTCGGTTCGAAATCAAACTGACCATTTGCACACCCCTACATATATATATACTAAAATTAGAGAATTGTATCCATAATTAATAACGCTTAATAAAATTAAAAATATAAAATATAAAATACTTAGAGTTAGAAAAATATAAAATATTTGAAAATTTATTTTAACTCATCTTATTTTAATTATTAATTTATATAAATACTTAAATATTTAAAATATAAACATTTAAATTTTAAATTAAAAGTAAAATTAATTTTATTAGATAAAGCGTAACTATTTTGAAATTTAATTTTAAGATTTTTTTTAATTTATATATTAAATTATTAGTATTAGATATTTCTTAACTTAATAATTTTATCTTAACAATATATATTAGTTTAGTAGTATTTAATTTAAATCAAAATAATTGATGAAATTAAAATTTTGAATCAATATTTTTTTTATCTGACAATTTTGATTTGGTTCAATTTTTTTTTATTAAAATTAAACTAAACTGATTAAATTAATTTTTAAAAAATTAAAAAAAATTAAACCTAATTACTAAATAAGAAAAATATCAATTTAAAATTTTAATTTAGTCAATTATTTTTTTTAAATAAAATACTACTAAATTAATAAATATTGGTATACAAATTAATATAACAACTAAAATTTTTATCAATATATAAGAAAAATAAATAATTTAAATTTTATTTAATTTAAATTAAATAAAAATTAAAAATAAAAGTAGATGACTAATTATTATATGTTTTTGATGTATACGCGCCCGTCATCTTATTCTCTTTAATTTATAAAAGAAAAAAAATTAAATTTATATGAATATTGAATACATTACTTTTTTAATGTAATGAATGGATTTAAAATTTGTTTTCCTTTAAAACATAAAGGATGGCCGATGGCCTAATAAAATTACAACTATCTTATCTTTAATTAGCAATGTTTTTTCATATATTTTAGTAGTATATTTTTAATTAATTTTTAGTGTAAATTAATTAAAATAATTTGTTTAATTCTTTTTTATATAAATTAATGATAGTTTCTATTGTTATTTTTTTGAAATATAGTAAAATTACTTTATTCGAAAATAATTTAAATTTTACAGATTCAATTGGTCATATTATTTGGCTCACACTAACCAATCTCAATATGATGTTTTATAATTATTACTTAATTTTTTTTTAAATTTCCTTTTAAAAAAATTGAAAAAAGTGATTTTTAGGTATTTTTTTAAATATTGTTTCTTCAAAATATTTTTAGCAAAGTTTTTCTTGGAATTTTTTGGGCCAAATTTTTCTTTTAAAATTAAAAAGATAATTGGGAAAAAAAATTTAAACAAATTTTCTTTGTACATATTTTTTTTTTCTTAAAAGGATTATCTTTTGTTAATGATTGAAATCATTTTATGGAAAAAAATATAATAATATAACATAATTTACTAATAAATATAATATAAATACATAATTTTTATGTAAGTTATAATATAATATTAAATATATTTAATTTAATCCACTTTAATATTAAATGTATTTATTCCTTATTAATAAGCCTTTTCATATAAAATATTTACATTAAATTACCGTAATAATGGTTATTTCTATCCATATTTCAATTAATTATCGAAAAATTCCTAAGCTCTAATTTTGTAATAGAAAAATCCTCCCTAAATTATAATAACATATTTCTAAGTAAGAAATATAGAAACTATTATTTTGCCTCTCTTTTAAAAATGAAATCACTAATTTATCTCTCTTTCTTTTCTTTATGAATTTTTTTTATATTTTTATTCAGATAATTTTTATAGCTCATCTTTAATCTTTGCCTTATATTTTATTTTCATCTCTTAATTTCAATTCGTTATTATAAAATTCATGAATTTTAATTTCATTTCATAAAAATCTTTCTAATATATTATAGCAGGTTTCATATTAATAAAGTAATGAAAGTATTTTTTTTTTTCCCCTCATTTTGTCTCACGCTCAAAGAATACCAACTATTTTAACTACCATCTAAACCTATCATAAAAATACAGATGTCATCACAATGATATGTTTTCTAAAAAAGAAGAATATTAATCTTTTAACGAAAAATATTGTAGTTATATTTGTAGATATTATATTATAGTTTAAAGGGAGTTTTTAATGTGGAAATATATTATTATATTTTTTGTTAAAGTAAAATTTAGGAATTTTTTTAGTAACAAATTGAAGTTAGAGAACATAAGTGAAATTCAGGGTAAAGATCAGGGGCGAGTTATGAAAATTACCTTTATATTCTTATAGTCAAATTATTTGACAATTATATATTAATATAATCATTTTATTTTTAATAATATTTTTATTTGTCAAATTTGTTGATAAAAATATTTATAAATTTTATTTGTTTAATTTTTATCCTCACTCTTTCTTATACTATTACATAATATTTATATGTTTTGTGGCTGTTTAATATTATCAATATGAATATTGGTAAGGAACAAAGATAAGGGGTTGTGCCCTTTTAATGAAAGTAAATAAAGTGAAAAAAAATTCCCTTAAATAATTAAAAGATAGTATATATATGTGTGGTTGATAGGAAATAAGGTGAATTATTTTATTTTATTTTATTTTTTATTTTTTTATTTTTTTTGTAATTGATAAAATATATAGCATTTAATTTATATTTATTTATTAATAAATTTTTTATTCTTAATAAAATTTTATTTATTAACTTTATCATTAAAATTATTCATTAACTTTTATTTTCTATTTTGTGATTAATTTATTGCTATTTTAACTTTATTTTTATTAAACTTTAGTTTAAATTTTATTTTTTTTATAAATTGTAAAAATAAATTCAAATTTTGTTAAAAAAAAATAAATTTTATCAAAAATAATTTTAAAATAAATTATATTTATTTGATTTTTAATTAAATACTGATTTCAAAAGTATTAGTATTTCAAATTTAATTTTCTTACAAATGTTAACATCTTTACGTATGATTTAAACTTACTTATAAATTTTATAAAATCAAAATATAAATAATATTTAATAAAATTAAATTAATTATATAAATTAAAAAATAATTTAAATTAATAAATTTAGCAAAAGTTTATATCAATTTAATTATATTAATTTTTCTCAAACTTTTAAATTAATTTCAATTTTAGTAAATATCTCAATTGGATTATTTATTGATAAAATTAATTTAAATATTTGACCACATTATTAATATTAACCAATTTTTTTAGTTTTTATATTAATTTTAATAATTACTCTTAAATTTATAAAAAATATTATTTTAATTAATTTTTCTATTGTATTGAAAGTTATAATTACATTTATTTTAGTTATATATTATTTGTTCATATTTTATGTTTAAATATTTAATTTTTTTGGCCTTAAATTTAAAATAAAATGATAAAAATATTTAAATTAAAAATATAAGTAGAAAGAGAGAGAGAAAAATTTTAAAATAAGCTAAATATATTAGATATATTATTTATTTATTATATTTTTTTTATCAATATAAAATTTGTTAAAATTAATGATAATACTAAAATTATTGAATAAATTAATAAAATTAAAAGGAGTAGGTAAAATTGATAATGAATGAAAAAGCTTGAATTATTTTTGCCAATTGATGAGTTCAATTATTTTTAATTAAATTTATTATTAAAATTGATAACAATTAAAAAGGTTTATAATAAATTAATAAAAATTTCTACTAAATTTGATAATTGATGTAAAGGTTTGGATTTTTTTTTATCATTTAGTTTAAATTGAATAATTAAAAATTTTATTAATAAATAATTATTAATTAACTTATCTATAGAAAAATTAAGAATGTAAGAGAAACGGAAAAAAGAAAGATGAAAATGATAACCTTTTGAAATAAAGGAGTAAAATGATAGTTTTTATTTTATATTTAGAAATTTGCTATTAAACGTTTTAAGGACTTTTTTTTTCAAATAAAATAAAAATTTAGAATTTTTAAATTATCAATTAAAATTTAAGTTTTTCTTTTCCTTTTATTTTTTTTTGTCATTTTTTTAATAAATTCTTATACCTGTGTCCGTTTAGAACAAATCAGAGTTTTTTTTCTTAAATTTATATCCTTTAGGGATAAAAATGAGGTTCTATTTTCTCTCTATTATTAGGTCTTATTTTCTCCCTATTATTGGAGCTTTGTTTTTCCTCCCACTAATTGAATTTTATTTATTTTTTCAATATTTAAATAAACTATTTGATAATTCGCAACACAATATGGACCGTTGATTTCTTTTAGTTTGAAACTTAAATATGGGTAATAACCGTCCATTGTGTTAGTAGTATGCCATAGAGCATATCATTTTGTATGTATCTTGTACATATTTTATTAATAAAAAGTAATTACACTTTTCTATTTACATAATCTATTTATGTGTAAATGAAAAAGTCCATTGATATTTTGTTAGAAATTCTACTATTAAGTTATTAAGAATAAGAGTGACAGTATTTCTAGTACAAAGTATCATAAATTGGTTCACAATTGAGGATACTTCACAAAGGACATGATTTATTCAGATAGATTGTAATCATGTTTATTCCTAAAGTATTAGTATGAGATATTAATCAGTTAGAATGGTGAGTCTCATGCCACATAACAAACATGATAGGCACTTATATATGATAAGTATGCCGAACCAGTGACGTTTATGACAAACACGTGGAGTTACTCTTGTCAATGCATTGTCATATATCATATTAATGCATATAATCTTTTGACCTGAGATAACATAGTTATCTTGTATATAGGTGGTTTGAGTTTGATACTGCTTTTATACTCATACTGTGCATGGGCATATGGGCATGTGTTAGCTCCTACTAGTTATATATGGAGATAGGTGTTGATCAAGATGAGATCCGTTACCCTAAGTAAATAGGGATAAATCCTATATTCATTTAATTGTTCTTGATGATTCAAGTTCCTACCCAGGACAGATAGACTTAGTCAGAAAAGAGTTTCTGACAATAAAGTCTGACAAATTAAGAATTAGAATTAAAAGAGAACATAACATTCATAGCATATGGAGTTTGACATTAATCATACCTCCAGCTAGAATTGGAATTTTGTAATAAAGAGATTTTAGTACATGGTGACATATGATTAAAGATTCATTTAAGGTATTCTTTATTACTGATTGAGTGACCATTGCATACTATGCTAGGTGTCAATCATGGTCTATGAGATGCCTAAAATGATTTAGAGAAATCATTTATGGTAAGAAAGAGTTCTAATGATATTAAGAGTTAATATCATTCCTCATTGTCAATTAATAATGAGCCTAGTAAGTCACACATCTATACAAGCAATTCACCAAGTATATTATGATTTAATTGATTAATTAAAGAGTTTAATCAATTAATTAAATAGGTTTGGTTTGTATTAAATTGTAAAATTCCTAGCATGACTTGACACCAAAAATAGGTTATTGGATGTATAATATAAATTAAATTTATATTTAAAAAATTTAAATGTGAATTTAATTATGAGATTAATTAATGAAGATCCAAATATGAAATTAATTAATGAGATTAATTAGAGGGACAATATTTGGACAAGATTAATTAATTTCTTTCTTTTAGTTAGGATTTAATAAAATTAAATTCTAAACCTCAATTCTTGATGGCAAATGAATCTCTAATGCATGCTAAAATGTGTTTTGGTATGCTTATGAGCATTAGAAATTAACTAGGTACATAACTTATTTAGTATATTGAATGTAACCCTAGAAATAATTTTAAAATTTAATATTCTAATGCCCTTAAATCCATACTTCCAAGCCTTCACATTAATGGATCAACGAAGGTTTAGTATTTTCTATGAGTCACAGAAGTAATAAGTTTTCGAAAGATAGTATTACAAAAAATTTCTTTAATCGTTCAAAATAAAAAAAAAAAGACTAATTATCACTCAGAAGGTTTTTCTACTCAATTCGGATATCTTGAAATAGAATATTTTAATTATTTATATTTGTATATGTTTATGAAAATATTATACTATATTCATCTTATTATTTTTCTTAGTGAGCTGTAAAATTTTATTAAAAAAAATTAAAATTTAAGTACAGAAATAAAATTAAAGGATAATTAATAAATATTCTTAAAAATTACACACTTATCTTGTTATTAGGATAACATTAATTATTTTAATACTTTAACTATAGCAAAAAAAAAAAAATAATAATAACACTACTATTTTTTAGATTTAATATCTATTTTTATCTAACACTGTCGATAACTAGTACTATAACGTGTAATATAGCCTAGGCCTTTGGGTTTGGGTCTACTGAAAGAGTAATGTGAACTTGTAGAAAACACTTGACGTGAGGGTGAGACACTCTTGTCTGTCGGTTTTTGGCAAATAGATTTATTATCCCCCCAAAGAAAAACAAGATACGATAAAGGAAAGAAAGAAAAGCCGATTACCAAAATTCCTTTCCCCATTTCCAGGTCTTTATCTACCTCTTTCCTCAATCCTGATTATCCAGAATTGATCATCTGGTGTTTTTGTATTTTTAATTTTTTTTTAGATTGATCTTTCTTGGATTGTTCGCTGATTCGATCTTTAAAACTTCTGCCTCTTCTTCAGGATCTTTGACTCTTGGTTTCTTGCTGGGCTATATCCTCGTCTCAGAGAGGAGGGTTGATGGTCTTAATTTGAGGTACCCTTTTCTCTTTTTTGCTGTTTCTGCTTGTTTTTATTTTCAATTCTGTTGATTGAATGCGAAATTTAGTGTCCCCTCATTTTATTTTTTTAGTGGGGTTTACTTTTGTAGCTCTGGAAATGGAGGATAAATAAATATTTTGGCGATTTAGATTTTGGAGCTCTGTATAGTTTTGATAAATTTGCTATATTAAGCCCAGTTCGAAATTCTAGTGGTATCATATTCATATATTTGTTTTTCACTTCAGCCTTAATTGAAATTGTTAGCTTTTACTGTCCTATGTTCAGGTTTGAGATTTCAATCTCTTTGCTAATAAAACTACCTGAGATATATTGCCTTTACCTGTGGAACATGAATGCTTTACTTGCATTCATGCATCAATATGCTACACTACCATTATTTAGAATTACATTTTGTTATTATCAACAGCCATTTTTGTAATTCTTTGCATATCCTCTATGCCCAGTTTTCATTCTTTTATTTGTATGATCTGATGCAAGTTCCTTATATCAACATCTTGTCACAACGTGCATAAGATGCTTCTTCATTCTGTATGTTCTGTATCCGTTATAGAACACATTACTTTCTGGTTGCTTATTTTAACTGAGAGAAGGCTAAATGATGTGCATCTGCATGACATTGGACATGGATAGGTAATTAGTTATGCATAAAAAGAAATATGCCCATGCGAATATATGCACAAGCCTTCATGCAGGCAGGGTGCTGAAATCCGTACTTATATCATGGAGTATCATTTTTTATTGATTCTGCCTCCACCCCCAACCGCTCCCACACCAACCACCCGCCAACCCCCCCCCCCCACAGTCTCTCTCCTTTCTCCTTCTCCTCTCCTTTTCTGCTTTCTCTATATTTTGAATTGGTTTTTAAGTGCATAAAACTTGAGAGCAAATGAGCAGTTAATCAAAATAATAGAAAAGTACTTTAATGAAAATTTGGCAATATTTTAATAGATTCTGTGAAGTTTTTGGATGCTAGCTGAGAGTTACACCAGTTGAAGCTTTCAGAACAGGAGCATCAACTGAAATTCTGTTATACTGCTTAATTTGATGTGTTTGAAGGTCCTAATATAGGAAATTCAAATATATTTACATATTTCCAAAACATACATCTAACATCATTCATTAAAATTTACACTATTATCAAAACATATAGCACTACCAGTCAATCACATTTCAAATGTGTTACTGGTATATGCCCATTCCTTTAATTCCAATTTTCTGCATTCCGTAGTGCATGGCTTATTACATTCCAACCACGCGCCCAACACTCTATAAATTAGGTGAAGTTGCCATGGTCGTAATAATTGGAATAGTTCATGACCAACAGTTGGTTGAATGTTGAAGTTTCAAGCCAACTCAAAGAGACAAGAACTGCTTGTTTGATATTGAATTCCAATAAATAAGACCATGTAAAATTAACTATAGTTGAAGCTTTCAGAACAGGAGCATCAACTGAAATTCTGTTATACTGCTTAATTTGATGTGTTTGAAGGTCCTGAATAAAATATTCAATAATTCACTCATGTTGGGTGATGAGAAACATTAGGTTTTAGTAGGCTTATATAGTTAATTTTACATGGTCTTATTTATTGGAATTCAATATCAAACAAGCAGTTCTTGTCTCTTTGAGTTGGATTGAAACTTCAACATTCAACCAACTGTTGGTCATGAACTATTCCAATTATTACGACCATGGCAACTTCACCTAATTTATGGAGTGTTGGGCGCGTGGTTGGAATGTAATAAGCCATGCACTACGGAATGCAGAAAATTGGAATTAAAGGAATGGGCATATACTAGTAACACATTTGAAATGTGATTGACTGGTAGTGCTATATGTTTTGATAATAGTGTAAATTTTAATGAATGATGTTAGATGTATGTTTTGGAAATATGCAAATATATTTGAATTTCCTATATTATTGTATCATTACATTTTCAATGATTAAATTCCACCGTGCTTAACGATGGTTGACAAACATGATCTACGTGTATCCAATGTCAATGTGCCTTAGCTTATAAAGCCTATTCTTTGCCCCTGATATTATAATGTTTCTTGTTGAAGTTTTTTATTACTGTAAAGCTCTTGGACTGAAAGGCATAGATGTGTAAGGTGGCCTATAACCAGAGAAATATATTAGGTATGTCCCGGTGAGCCAATGTAATATAAGTTCTGAATAAATAGAGAAATGAGAAAAAAAAAAGGGTTTCTGAAGTTGATATTCTAGAATAATTGGGGCCCTTGCTTTGCTCAATGTGCTTAGAAGAAGGCCATGTTTTTGGTGATAGATTTGAACTTATGTGTTGATGGACTTAAGCTTGTGCCCGGTACTACAATTCTAATAGTTTTTAGATTGTGGAGTCTAGGAAGCTGATACTAGACTAAATTATAACCTGTGAAATGATATTTGGCTGAACTTAGTTGTAGTTGTCATCTCTGTATTCTTGCCAGTTTAGTCATGTACAGTACTAAATCCTTTGTTTTAAATTTTCTCATGCTAATTTGTGAATTCCTGTTTGGCAGCCAGTTAGGTGTTGATGTGAATAGATTGAAATGTTCAGGAACCTGCATCTTAGGATGTTAGAATTGCCAGGTCATCCATAGTTCCTATTTTACACAGCTTGCATCAGTTTTATCTCAAGTTAAGCTTTATATTGTTTTAGTTAATTATATTTCTTCTCTTGGACATCTACAGGATTCTTTAACTTTTAAGTAAAGAAGTTATGGCTAATGCAAATACATCAGCTTCAGTGGTGCCCTCTGATTCATCTGAACGGAGGGAAATAAATTCAGCAGAATCAAACACCTCTACAGTTCAACCTCCTCCAAACCAGCAAAATCGAAGCTCTTTAGATGGTCCTGTGGCTATCCTCTGGGACATTGAGAATTGCCCTGTCCCCAGTGATGTCCGCCCTGAAGATGTAGCTGGTAATATTAGAATGGCTTTACGCGTGCATCCTATAATTAAAGGTGCTGTTATGATGTTTTCTGCATATGGGGATTTTAATTCCTTCCCAAGGCGACTTAGAGAGGGCTGCCAGAGAACTGGTGTTAAACTTATTGATGTTCCTAATGGTAGAAAGGATGCTGCTGACAAAGCTATTTTAGTTGACATGTTTCTTTTTGCCCTTGACAATCCACCACCTTCTTCCATCATGCTGATATCTGGGGATGTTGATTTTGCTCCAGCACTCCACATTCTTGGTCAACGTGGATATACTGTGATCCTTGTTATCCCTTCTGGTGTGGGTGTCTCATCTGCTTTGAGCAATGCTGGTAAGTTTGTTTGGGACTGGCCTAGTGTGGCTCGTGGGGAAGGCTTTGTACCCCCTTCAAAGGGTTTAATGCCTCCTTATGCTGGACCAGCTGACATGGCTGGGTATTTCATGGGGTGTCATATAAACGACAACCTTGATGGTCAAAATGAAGAAGAGGCAATTGTATACAGAGGAATCTCCCAAAGCTATTATAATTCAAGAGATTTTTCTGTAGTGTCACGGTCTTTGTCTGAATACAACTGTAGTTCTTCTATAAATATGCCTTGTTTCCCCACAAGTATGAGGTCACAGAGTCTCCCATCTGGTTTGAATGAAGTTTCAGCTGGTCCTGTTTTATGTGATGACCAATATCATTCTACCATGTGGGTACAGCCTGGGGATATAAATGGTCTGAAGTTACAGATGGTGAAGTTGCTTGAACTTTCAGGTGGATGTTTGCCTCTTACTCGGGTTCCTGCTGAGTACCAGAAGCTCTATGGACGGCCACTTTATGTATCAGAGTATGGGGCATTCAAGCTGGTTAATCTTTTCAAGAAAATGAATGATGCATTGGCAATAGATGGCAAGGGCCAAAAGAAGTTTATCTACCTTAGAAATTGGAAAGCAAGCCCAAGTGCACCTCCTTTACCTCAGGCAAGAAAGGATAAGAAAAGTAAGGGGACTCAGGAAGAGAGTTTGGACGCTATGGCAGGTGGTGGCTCTTCAGATGAGTTCTCAGATGAGGAAAGGGTGGTAGCTGAGGAGCATGAGGAGAGAAGGAACCAAGGTAAGGCGAGCACAGGGACAACAGCCCGATGTGAAGTTAACCAAAATCTTGAGCAATTCAAACACGAGTTGCAGGAAATTCTAGTGAGTTATTCTTGTCGGATTTTCCTGGGTTGTTTTGAGGAAATATATCAGCAACGATACAAGAAACCACTAGACTATCAAAGATTTGGTGTGGATCAGCTGGAGGAGCTTTTTAATAAGGTAAGTGATGTTGTTGTCTTGCATGAAGAACCAGTAAGCAAGAGGAAATTTCTGGCTGCTGTGGGTGGTTAGTAACAAAGAGTAAACAGCTTGCCTATCTGTTATTTTTTTTTCACTTGCATATTGCAGACTCATAACTTCAACAATTTTCCCCTTGTTTCATAAATAGCGGGAGAGGCTGGATCACATTTGTTGTTTTATAAAATATGTGTCCTGCATGGATTGAATGTTAATTTTGATGTTTCCATGTATGCATCTGTGCCTCATCAATGTAACTAATCAAACTACTAATGCTTAGTGTCTAACACTATGTTTTCTAGCATTTTCAGCTTGACTGGAGTTTCATTTATTTTTATGTACTCTTTGATTATGTTCTTGTATTGGAATGATTATGTAGAGAGGGTAAAGGAAATATATATACAGTGTTCTCAAAATTTTTACATTAACTGGAGTTATTGGTGATAATTTTGTTTGAGAATTTCATTAACAAGCTAGAATCCTCTTTTCCTTCTCTCTGTCTCTTCTCCTCTCTTGGAAAAAGACAGCTGCCTTTTTTTTTCTTAATTTATTTGTTGTCTATGCATCATAGGCCTATCTTCAGTGGTGTTTTTTTTTTTTTCAAGAAGCACAAATGCATGATTTTCCTTTCCAGCTGCCTTGGGAAGAGATTTTATAAAGTTCTGTAAGGTTTTAAACCATGAATTTGGGTTTGACGTAAGGTAAAACCTCTGAAAACATTCATTTTTCAATCCACTAAATTGATAAATTAAAAAGAAATTAACGAAATTAATGGTTAACTTGAATAAGAGAGACTAATTTTATAACAAAATCAAATCTCATGGACTACAAGTGATTGATCTGTGGTTTTTGACATAGACTAAACTATCTTAAAATGTATTTGAGTGTAAACTGCTCATTTTCGATTGAAAATTCTAATGCAGGTATGTAATGTATTAGCAAATAATAAATTTTCAAGTAAATTAGGAAAAATAATTCAAGACACATGCTCTCATGTATTGGGTTGGTAATGAAAGGTAAGTTTTTTTTCATGAGTTATCTCTAGGTATTGTCTCCAAGAGCTAGAAGAATATGACTTCATAATCGAGACAATTCTTTTAAACACAATTCCCTTAATCATCAAATGTCTTGGTTCCATTTTATTTGGACTATTTTTATTACAATCTATACTGAAACGATAAGATATTCGCAACTTGAGTCATTCAAGAAGACAACTCGAGTGTTTAGGGGTTTTTAGCTGATGCAATTGCAGAGACAATGGGGCTTCTAATCACATGCGTTCCGTTAACCTCGTTCCAGCTCAAGAACCCATAATTCCCAAAATAATCACTTTGTCGAGCAACACTATCAACTTCCAAGTTGATTTCCACAGTCAGGTTAAACTCTGCTTTGCTATATTTTCCCGGAAAGTTGACTGTTGATGGTTGCACAGCAACTTTCATGCCTGGGGGAGCTTCCACCACTGCGTTATAAATGGAGGCTGTGTCTGCCACATTCAGCAACATCCTCCTGAATTTAGAGGTTGTCGTATTAGTCCTGTTCAAGATGACAATGAAAGAAGGATAATTAAGATCCAAACTAGCATATTCACAACTAAAATTCGATGTTCCTGTGATGATTTGGATCTGCTTGCTCGTGTAGTTCAATGCACAGAGATAGTTAATGTAATCCTCAACCTCAATATCATACACTAGTCCAGGGTCCATGGCCTTGTTAGGATTCAAGTGCCCTGCTCCAAAATCAAGAGGGGTTCCAGCAACAGCAGTGGTCATATCAATGATTCTACCATTTGCATTGTCTGTAACATCTGCTGTAGTCATCATAGCTGATCGGATGGCAGCTGAGCTCCAGTCACGGTGGGTGGCTTTGAGCAGTGCAGCTACGCCAGCAGTGTGGGGGCATGACATTGATGTGCCAGAGACAAAAGCATAATCTGTCAGCAAATAATCATCGTCACGAATCCGTGCAAAGCCCCTGTTAGGAACCCAGGCTGCCAAAATAAGATGCCCAGGAGCTAATATATCAGGTTTCAGAATCCATGGGGATCTCCCATCAGGTCCTCGCGAGGAAAAATATGCTACTTTTGGAGCTGGCTTAGTGCCTAGTGTGGTTATACCAAACCTAACACTAACTGTTGCGTTTGTTGTATTGAGTATGTAAGTCTTTATTAAATCTCCATCTTTTGTGTTCACTGTCACAAATGGGAGATAAAATTCAGCAGGTCCTTGGAATTCCCCATAGGCTGAACTGAAGATAGCTCCAGCAATATCTTTACCATATATGTCTTCAGATCGAAACACTGATGATTCATTATCATAGTCGCAGAAGACAAACTTGCCTGCAACATCTTTGGAATCTAAAGAGTTCCAATTGCAGAGTTCCTTTCTTCTATTTCCATGTCCAAAATATAGAGGAATTCTAGAGATAAACAATTTCTCTGGATACATAGATATTCCAGTGACAGTAATGTCCCCATCTCCAAGTGTAACATGGGCTCCCAATTCACGGTCAACAGTTCCAGCACCAACTGTTGTGAGCCAAGGAGCTCCATTGAACATGGTGTATCCATGTGGGCCTGAATTTCCTGCAGCACATGTAACAAATATCCCTTTCTTCAAGGCAGCAAATGCTCCTATGGCTATTGGATTCTTAAAGAATGGTGTCTCTTTAAATCCCAAGGACAATGACATGATATCAACACCGTCTTCAATTGCTTGATCCATTCCAGCAAGTACATCAGTTGCTGCAGCATCAATGACACGGATATCCTTGCCATAGAACACCACTTTGTACATAGCTAACCTGGCTGATGGTGCCATTCCGGTTGCTGTGCCTGCAGCGTAACCAAAGTAGTTAGCATTTTGTACTCGGCTCCCAGCTGCAGTTGATGATGTGTGGGTTCCATGACCCATGAAATCCCTTGGAGAATCATAGTCATTTGTGTTTGATATATTCAGCCTGTACTGCTTCATCCCTTGGCTAAACTTGCGAGCTCCAATCAGCTTTTTGTTGCAATGGGAAGTGTTAAATTCTGTTCCAGTTTCACAAATGCCTCGCCAGCGCTCTGGCACTGGAGGCATGTTTCTATCATTGAAGCTCTCGCTTTCTGGCCAAATTCCAGTATCGAGAACACCAATGATAATGTCATCGCCAAACTTGCCTGCTGGCCACAATCCAGAGTATGCGTTTAGGCCCAGAAATTGTGGAGTATGGGTAGTATGGAGATGGCCATATGATTCTGGGAAGGTGGAAACATGACCAGGTAATTTTTCCAGTTGATTAAGGTGGGTTTGTGAGAGTACAGCACTGAAACCATCCATCACATGCTTGTAGGAGTAGAGATGGACAGGGGAAATGCCATCTGGTGATGACAGGGATGATAGAGTTGACGTGTACCAATCATGGTGTGTAAAGAAGGGAGCTGGCATTGCTGATTTGTCCATGTGGATGATGTAGGTGCTACGTTCATTCCCGGTGGGCAGTGATTTGGAAATTGAGAAGAGGAGGAAGATTGTAAGCAGAAATTTGTAAAGAGCAAACTGACCCATTTTACAGGTCAGCGGAATATTAGATATCAGGGCTTGGATTACAAATATACACACTGCAAGTTTCAAGCCAAGACCTTTGCTCCATGAAATCAAGTAATCAACTGTAATCCAGAGACATATCTGGGTTATTATAACAGGTAAAAATGAAATGCTAACTTTGAATTTAAAGAATGAAAATTTAAGCTGACGAGAGACATAATTAAGTTGTGACTGAGATTTAAAGTGTACACCATGCTAATTAAGGTTACCATAATGGGTCCATCCAATTTGTTTTTGGAAAGGTTTAATTCTCCAATCATGAAGAGTCCTCCAATTTCAATTGGTATTGTGTCTGACACAGTTATTGGCAAGGTGCAATAATGTCAATGCATGCAAGTTGTCCAGTTGTCCTGGTATCGGACCTTCTAAAAGATTTGAGTCAAGGGTATGATTCTGTTAAATTGGTCAATTGTTCCAGGGATGAGGGAATTGAACCTCTTAGGTTGTTCATATGCCAATATCCAATCTAAGTAAATTTTTGAGCTTGCCTAACTCTTGCGGAAGAGGCCCATTAAAAACATTATGAGCAAAGGACAGAGATTTCAAATTGGATAAGTAAACTAGACTTGAAGGAATTGAACCTACGAGCCTGTCATAAAACAAATCAAGAGCCTCACTCTAATATAAAAAATTATTTCGTAATCAAGAGCCTGTAATACCAGGTTAATTGCAGCAACTTGTAGAATTTATGATAATATCACAATATATATTAAAGCACTTACTAGTGTAGGATATCCACCACTCATTATCTAGTAGAGCCTTGGCTTCCATCTGTAGGGATGAGGGTTGAGACGTTTCCTCTGCAAGGCTTGTGGAGGCATATCTAGACATATAGAAGAAAACGATGGTAGCCCATATTGTTAAGTTCATGGAAGAGGCAATATTGTAGAAAGCCATTCAGGAAGAGTTGAGATAAGAAAGCTTGGCCTTGGGCAAATGTGGGATGTCCTGGTCTCTGAGTTAATAATTGAGAGATGACTACTGGAATGAAGAGCATGGATTGGAACATGGAAGTGCAGTTGACTGACTTTTAAGGTATAATCTAGTAATTTAGTGGGTGTTTTCTTTGCTTTATCCACAAGTTCACAGCAATGATTTTGTTTTTTCATTTTGTGGTTTTGAGATTTTTTAAGTTTCCATTTGAATATTTTCTAATTAACAAAAAAAAGAAAAGATAAAAATTTGTCTGGACTTTTCTAATCAGATCATAATCATATTTAAATCAACCAATTCATTTGGACTTGACTAGTATATGTACGTCTGCCACATTTTCTTGTTCTAGTATATCTGGTTCTCTTTAAGACAGAGACTTCACAGTCACCAATTTCTTTTATCTTTTTAAAAGTGAGAATCTCAAATTTCCACATAAATAATTTGCTCTTGTAATATCATTAATTTTTTACGTTAATTTTTTTTTTTCACCTTTGCCCTTCTCGTGGTAAAAATAATGGGTGAATTTTGTAGATTATAAGGAAATTAATTCAAAATATTCTCTAATTAAAAATAAAAAAATAAAAAATAGCAGACTATATACTTTTCTAATAATATCATAATCATCTAAACTTTAAAATTATTGAACTTAAATGAGTCATAATACCCACCCGCCTAATTAAATTGTTGTGGCCTTCTTTTCTTATTTCTTGAGTTGTCTCCAATAATTCATCAGCCCTTTTTTTCATTGACTAAATGTAATGTTTTGTTCCTTCATTATTTTAAATTAGTCAATCACCCGAGTGTTGCGCAGTGAAATTACATAGTGTACTCAATAATACTAAGTTTTGTTGTTTAGTTAATTTATCAAACCAAAGGTTACTTCATTTTCCAATGGTGCTTAGCCTGAAAAGTCCCTGATAATTAAACAAAATTGGTAACATGTAGCATGTAAATTGGTTATAAGCTTTATGTTTAAAAGATTATTAAGGGAGAGGAGAAACCGTTGAACCTGGAGTAAAGGAATGAGGGAGATAAAGAAAATGAACACTAAATCCTCCAAAGCAAGAAAAATCTCATAGGGATGAATCAACACTGATAGAACCCAAAAATAAGAAAGAACAAAAGAATCTTTACAATCTTTACAACGTTTCCTTAGCCAAAAAAAAAAAAGAAAAACACAAATATTACTTTAATTAACACCATATAATTAAAATGCGTAACATCTTTTTTTTTTTTTTGGTTAAATATTCATCTTTTTTTTTTCTAGCTAACATAAGTGCAGCAAAAAAGAATGAAAATAAATGCAACAAAAGCAGAAAAACCACATCAACAATCTCTTCCAATGTGTATGATGCCGCGAAAGGAAAGGATGGCCAAAATATCAAAGGGCCATGTAGTTATAGCTGCTGATCAAGGTAAGTGTCCTTGGGAGATCTTGGACTTAAATACCCTGAAACACTTACAGAAACATGTGCAACGTAATTCTTCAACCAGTCTGTGCTTCATGTAGACCACCCAGTCTGTGCTTGTTCTTGCACTTCAAGCATGCTTTTCCTTTCTTCCTCTACCAGTATGTCAAGCCATCTCTTAGCCATGAAAATCTTGACAGCTTCAGTCCCTTCCTTCACTGCTTCTAATGGCGGGATCACAAGAGGATTTTGTTCCAAGTTCAATTTGGTCAAATTATACAATCGCCCAAATGGCTAAAGACACAGTGAGTGACTTTCCAGCCTTTATCAAGGCATTTCTCTGGGTTCAAATATTCCTTCGTACACTTGAGAAATGCCACATTCTATTGTAAGCATCTCTGAGATATGGTCCTCGATGATGCTAGCGGCTAAAGGGGTGGAACTTGAAGGATTATCAAGGGGGAGATGAAAAACCATTGAAACCAAAGCAGGAGAGGGAGACAAAGCAAAAGAGGGATTTCATAATTAGAATTAAAGGAGAAGAATGACAGAGACAGGGAGTTGGGGCTTAAAACACAAATGTGTAAAGAACCTATTCTCTCCATAAAATGACACTCGACAAAACAATAGAGTAAACACTTGTCAATATTGTGAACTTATTTCAAAGTTCAGCTTTATAATATTTATATAGATTCGTATTTATAATTTCTATTTGGAGCTTACTCTTTTAATGTTTTGGTAAGCATGAATTTATGCTTTTTGTTACCCACCACAAACATTTTATATTTTGCTTAAATGGTAAAAGACCAAAATATATGGATTGACAAAAAAAATTATCTTTTCTTATTGAAGAAAAATATAAAACCAACCCATAGATTCAATTACATGTATCACAACCCATGTTCATACGCAGTGCCCTAGGATCTCAAACATATTTGTTTCACTAGTCTACGTTATAATCATGTGAATAACATGAACTATATAGATTAGTTCACAGTCTAAATTTGTACCTTATTATTGCAGAAAAATAAAATGCTCCAAATGTTGAGATTTAAAATGTCTTTAAAAAAAATCCAAGAACCAATGCCAAATAGTAAACTTTTATTACTATTCAAACCAATAACCTTTTCCTAAGAAGGTTGGCTATTTATATATTTAATATGGCCATCATTTGGCCAATAGACATAACTCTTTGTATGGATACATCTTTATGTATGGATACAATTTATGTATGGATACAACTCTTTGCAACTACACAGGTTTATTACTTCTTTTTAATATATATATTTCTATTTCACAAAATAGAAAACCATAGCTTCGATTTGATCTACATGGGTGACCCAATCCATATTTGCTACATCTCTCACTCACACATGATGTGTCAACTCTCATTTCAAATTCTGCAATATTCATACTTCATAAATAGACTATGCAATCGATGCATACTTCGAAAGCTTGGTTGCTATATGCTTGTTAGGATAATATATCATCTCAATTGATGGAGCTTAGAGTAGATGTAGTATGTAGCACCCTAGATCATTTATCACATTCAAATCTCTTTTGATCTCATTCACACATCCTAAGTTCATAATTATATTTTTATCTCAAAGATAAACATAATTGCCTGGCCTATGAATACATACTAATGAGAAAATTCCAATGATCTTTCTCTTTTCATGATACTCTCAACCTTAATTTAACTTGCTTTTTTAGAAATGTCACTCCAAACCGAATCTTTCATAGTCCTTTGGCAACAACCTAAGATAGCAAACATTAAACTAAGTTTCGAATAACTGATTAGAGTCATGAGGGTACTAGGTAAAGATTACTTATAATTTTTATGGTCTTACATAATATCAAATAGAGATTACACTTTTATTTCCCTTAATGGACATAAGTCGCACCAATGGTATGAATTACATGCTATGGTATTTGCTCCTTCCTTATGGAGGTATGTCTTTATTAAATACCATACAGATGATAGTTCAGACACCTCAATGCCTAACTTTGAGTTCGCTTGTCTACTCTTTCACATCAGAACTCATATCTGGTGTTAAGACAGATAATGTAACTTAAATCACATATGGTCAATGCAATTACTGAGCTTATAATGACCCTAGTTTTTTTTTTTTATCCCTTGTTCGAGGTGACATTTCATGTTATAAGCTTTGAGCTCTTTATATTATTAACACATAAATAATAATAAACTTATAACTATCTCATCCCTATCTACCGCTACAGCTATGGAGGCAATTGCCTATGTGAAAAGGCCAATCTTGTTATTTGTCTGACATACTTCTTGAGTTCTAATATATGTTCCAAACATATAAACACATATATGTATATGAATTAATAAAAATAATTTAGGCATATGAACATGTTTGCGAAAAATACATATTACAAGTACTACAAACATCTGCGCAAACCCAAAGATTTAACATGCATATTGTAAACTTCTTTTACAATAGGTTACCATATCAAACATAGATGTGTACTTCATGTTCATCTCTTATCTTGCAACCACGTCTCTAATAATTATATTTAATATCAATAAGCTTTTAGATACCTTAGTCTCTCTTAACTATTTTCCAAAGTTGATGTATTGAATCGAATTTATATCTACTAACCAACCCAATAGCATAGTAGATATTAGGTCATAGTGTACAACAGACTACCAATTGTATTAGTATAAGGGATTTTTCCCATTTGCTTTCAGTAAATCAACCAATTCTCATACTTAGTTTGATTTTATAGAATCCATCTCTTATTTTATTACCTTAATTCATTCATCCTTAGCAGGGCAAGTAAGGGATGTACTTATAATCACCTCTTTCTTTATCTTATGGAGTAACTATAAATACTTCCCCTTCAATCTCAAAACAATGATAGGAGACATGCATACAACTCGATCATCATGGTTGAGATTGATAAATTGACTCATCAATGTTTATGTTACTTCCACTGGGACCAGCAATTTCAGATAGATTCACTAAAGGTTGTATTTAGATGGCAATTGAAACTTATTTCATTTTTAGTTGAAATACTCCCACTTGAAAAAAAAAATCCATTTGAGTTTGTATAGTGAAAATGGTTTGGTTCGCAATTTCATATAAAAATAGATCTTGATTTATCTCGCTCCCTGTTGAGGGAAAACAATTTGGAAGAATGTGATATTTCGTGATTCAAATTTAGTTACTACGTCACTATCTTGTTCACATATAAAAACATGTCCTTTTGACTGTTCAGAGTATCTTATAAAGATAGATTTCCTTCCTCTTGGATCTAATTTCCATGTTTATGAGAAAGACTGTGAACAAAAATAACACGCCTTTAAGGTTTCAATAACACTTAAGTCAGGTTTTCCATACGCTTATGGAGTTGTAGTAATTGATTTAGATGAAACTTAGTTAAGGACAAATGCAGTGGTAAGCAATTTATTGTCCTAATAGTTAATAGGCAAATTAAGTCTCTTATTCTTTCAGGACATATAAGATTTTCATATTGATATATAAATATAAACTAATATGAGACAATATATATGCAATCCTAAATTCATATACATAAATATCCTATACAATAATTAATTATGCTAGCACTTATGCCACATTAGAATTAGAATCGGAAGTTCACTATGTTCCCAATCATCATCTAAAACTTTAATGTGCAATAAGTTTAATGTAATTAATTATGCAAGGAATTATAATCTTAAATTATGCAAATTTATATTTAAGCAACAATATATTCAATATCTAATATTGAAATATTTAATAAGACATGTATATATATGTCTTATATGCATAGTTATTTACATATAAATAACTTTCTAAAGATATTAACAAGTATATATATAATATCACAAGTGAAATAAAACAACAAAAATTTCATATTCACATCATATACATATTCACATCAAATAAATAATTTTTTTTAATCTCTAATTCAATTAGAGATATAATATTCTAAAACAAATTTAGAAGTTACAATTAATTTTCAATGAAGTCAATTAAAATTAATTTTAGTTGAATTCAACAAAAATTAATTTTAGTTTGCCCCATGTAATTTTATAAACTCCTTTTCTAAAATATAAATGAATTAAACACTTTTAATTCTATTTCCTAATCATAGGAACATTGATTCCAAAACAATTTTGAAATTACTCCAATTAATTTTAATGATGACAATTAGAACTAATTTTAATTGACTTCATCAAATTAATTTATTTGCCCCACTATTTGCCATTTTTAATTTTAGAAACATTTTTTCTAAAATTAAATATTGAATTAAACAATTTAATTCAATAATTTGTTTTTAAATTGTCCTCAATTAATTTTACAAACCAATTTCTAAAATTAATATTGAATTAAAGAATTTAATTCAATAAACTATTCCTCCAATTGCCCTTTAATTAATTTTAGATACTAATTTCTAAAATTAACATAGAATTAAACAATTTAATTCTAATTCCAAATAATTTACATGCCACCTTTGATTAATTTTAGAAAACATTTTTCTAGAATTAATATAAATTAAACAATTTAATTATATTCCAAATTGACTAAATTTAAAATTTACAAATTTAAAATGAATTAACAATTTTAATTTGAGTTCTAATTCAATTAAGAATAAAAAAATATAATTCACATCCTAATTGAAAAATAAGAGCAGCATATGGTGGTAGCTTGTTAGTAATTCTCTCAAAAAATATGGCTACTTATTATCAATGGCAATTTGGTAGTTTTCTTAAAAAAATATGGCATGCATTTACGTGAGGCATTAGACTTTCTCCAAGCAAAGACAAGCAATGGCATTTTATGTAAATTTCAATAAAGCTCATGGCAACTCATTTTAGCAAAGGACTAATGGCATGCCTTGTAATTATAACAAAAACAATGTGCATGCAGCCCTTTGGCATTTTCGTAATAATCGTGAACATGAGGAGCATAAGAAGAACACCTTCTTCTTCCTCATAAACTAATTGCACCAGTAGGTCATCCATCCTCGATAGCCTTTCCATTTATATTTGTAATCAATTCTAAGGTAGTTTTGAAAAATCTTCAAGAACTAGGGGTAGCCATGAGATGGTGTTCCTTCTTCCTCAGGGTTCATGATGAACCATTAACCACCATGAATACCAAACAATGCCATGTGAAGAAAGAACATTATTGTTTCCGGTAGTGTTGTAGCCCACCACAGGCCGCACCTATAAGAGACGCTCGGTGGTCTTCCTTTCATAATGCCGCAGCCACTCCACGCTATCCAGCTACGTGAGGACTACCCTTAACCACATCCATGGTAGTTCAATGGTAACTCAAGGACACAAGCTAAAGCACGGCGCCACCACTAGCCGGAGTGCAATAGCCATTGACCACTAATGCGTATTTGGGACTCTCCCTCTCTCATTGCCACTGGCTACAATTCGGTAACCATGAGAGCCATGGTTGCTCTTTTGAAAAAAAGTATCCATATTTGATCTTTTTTTTTTTTTAAATGCTTCAAAACTAGGGGCAATAATCTCATGACTTTCTTCCCCCTTATTCACACAGAACACTTAGAGACCCATTAATACTATCTAGCAAAAGAAGCCACCTTGTAACGGCCTGGCCCACTAGTGATATTGTCCACTCTGGGCCGAAGCCCTCACGATTTTAAAAAACGTCACTAGGGGTTACGAACCACCAACTTATAAACCCAGCATGTCTCCCGTGTTTTGCCGATGTGGGATTTGCCTAGGGTGTTACAATCCACCCCCCCCCCCCCCTTATGGGACTCAACGTCCTCGCTGAGGTTTACCCCACCATCGCTCAAGGTTGCACGCGAAGTGGCTTTTATACCACAAATGTAAAGGCCCGGCCCACTAGTGATATTGTCCGCTCTGGGCCAAAGCCCTCACGGTTTTAAAACGCGTTACTAGGAGTTACGAACTGCCAACTTATAAACCCAGCATCTCTCCCGTGGTTTGCCGATGTGGGATTTGCCTAGGGTGTTACACACCTAGCATCATCATTATGATGTTGCGTTCCACCATGGGCTGTGGTGCTACTAGTGATAACACCCGACATTTCACAGCCACCCCATACACTTTTATTACTATTCTAACCAACAACCTTTTTCTTAAGAAGGTTGGCTATTTATATATTTAATATGGCCACCTTTTGGCCAATGGACACAACCTTTTGTATGGATTTATGTATGGATACAACTCTATGTATGGATGCAACTCTTTGCAACTACATAGTTATATATATATATATATATATATATATATATATATATATATATATATATATATATTTTACAAAATAGAAAACCATAGCTCAGGTTGACCTACATGGGTGGCCCAATCCATATTTCCAATACTTATGTTTTTTCCCAATTGTGTCTATGACATTCCTATTGTAACATCCCGTGCAGCAAGGGAAAATAATCTACTGCTGGAGGCGGGGCCTCGCTTGAGACCTTGACCAAATGGGAGGCAAGAATGAACCAAATCATACATTGAAATGAGGAAACTAATCACTCGAGGTGCCTTTTAGTGGAATGGCCTGGATAGTTGGAAGAATTCCGGGGTTAAGCATGCTCGCTTGAGAGAAATCCTAGGATGAATGACCTCCTGGGAAGTTCTCCATTCCACCTATGGGACAAAACCGTGAGGCTCAGGATGGGGTGGGCCAAAGCGGACAATTCCTCTAGTGGTTGGAGCAGGGGTGTTACAGATGATATCAGAGCAAAGTAGGGACGGCGATACGTAACGCCTACGATTCCTGGGAACTCTCACAGGTGAACTGTGGCAAAGCATAGCTCTCCGCCCAGGGGCTTGTAGGGACGGCGATACATAATGCCTGCAAATGCTTTGATAGGTACCCTTATTTCCCACCAAAGATAGTGAATATTGGTATCAATATTGTCACGACCCGATCCCACGGGCCAGACCAGCACTAGGACTTGGGTCAGTGTAAGGCGTCCGAAGCCTGTAGTAAGCCCAACTAAACCCTAACCCATCAGTAAGCCCATGTTGAGTCTAATTTCAAGAAATCAACTGGACAGAGTCCGGCCATAAAAGGGATTATCCAACGGGGAGTTATTAACTCACCCAACCTGTACTCTCAATAAAAATACATTTGGGGAGCTCAGCTCACCCATCAATCATCCATAATTCAAAATAAAATCAATAGGAGCTCAGATTCCTCATCCATCATAAGTATTCAACCACACAATTACACATGCCTAAAGTTTATAGATTACAATCCCAAATTGATAAATATTATAGTCCCAAACTAAATAATATATTTTTTCACAAGCGGAGGACTAGAATTTATACTTAATAGTACAAAACATAAAATTAATAGCAAGGGGACCTGTGAGGAATGAAAGCAAGTTAAACTCAAGGAAAAAGCTCTCCTGTAACATGGAAAAATAGTGAACAAGAGTGAGCATTCAACTCAGAGAGTAAATATTTATTTTACATACAATTTCTATAACTATCTAATTCTAATACATCCTTAGAAATGAAATGCATCATTTTCATACAAGTAAAACAAATCATATTAAGTCACATCAAGGATAATCTAGAGCACTCACGCACCGGTGTCAAGTCCATACTCACGCGTACATATATGGGGAGGTGATCCCCCTATCCAGCTCTCTTAATCCAAGACCTGCCAGCGAGATCAACCCGAGCCGAACTTTTGCTTAATAAGCCATATGCAGGGGCCAGCGAGATCAACTCAAAGTCGTGCCTACCCCAACTTATCCATAATAAGGATCGAGTCCTAGTGAGTCAAGCTCCAGCCGCGTCTACCTGTCCTACTCATATCCATATACTCCACATACACACCAACTCACACACACAGCTCTAGATTGTCAAAACACAGCAACCAAAGTAATATCATCATGTACAAATGCAAAACAAGAAATACCTAATAGTTAACTATATAAATATAAGTATAAGTGATGCATGAGCATGCCAGAAATATAATAATATTGAAATTGTAAATAAAATAAATATCTACTCACTGATTGACCAGAAACTGCTGTGGTGGCTGAGGAGAGAAGGATGGATGACCTTGATCACCTAAATGGAGAGAAGGATGGATGACCTTGATCACCTAAATAATTATGTTATAAATTTATTAATGCTAAGCCAAATCAAAATTTTAAAGAAATAAGGACACCCTAATTTATGCCAGAAATCCGGCAGAGCCTCCCCTGTACCTAAGACCTACCCAACCTGTAAAGTAGTTCAAATCACACTTCTAAAGCCACACATCATCTCAACAACAACATATGGCCCCTCCTAGGCCCTCCAACTCAAGCAAATGCCACATAATCTAACAATTCAATTATAAGGCTTAAAACAGAAATTTTGCAAAAGTCATTCTAGCTAGCTCTAAAAATTCTAAAATTTTGTCCCGTGGTCCTTAGCAATATTATAGAGCTAACGCAAAAGGAATTATAATTTTTTAGCTACCCACGAATATTTTATGAAATTTTATTCTAAACCCAGCACTATAAAATTGAAGAAACTCGGAGTTCGGGTTTACCTATGCTAATTTTGACGCTTTGGAATGCGTCCGGGGCATTTGAAAATGATGGGATAGCCTATAACTTTGATCCGGTTTGGAAGCAATTCCGGCAGCTTATCTGCTAGGCCCGAAATTATAGATCAGGGCGATAATCGAATTGCCACAAAACGAAAGTACCAACGCAAAGCCCACAACACCAGGGGTTAGACTAAAATATTTATATTTACATATAAATAATTATTTGAAAATTAGGGGTGTTACACCTATGAGTTTGCTTGCGTGTACCTTAAAGATGACTTGTTAAATTCTTCTAGAGTAACACTAACTTTTTATAGCCTTCAATTCTGCACCAATTAAATATGTTTTTGCTCTTAATTTCAAGAAAAATTGTTATGATAATTTAAGTAATAGGAAAAAAAAAAAAAAAAGAAAGAAAACAAAGCACAAACCTTGTCTCCTATAAGGAACTTGCAAACCTACAAATGATAAGCAAGGAACAGTAATCATTTAAAGTATAAATATCATAAAAAGGAAAGAAGATTCAAATTAAGAGCAACAATGTATTACATAAGAGTGAAATGCAGGTGGCTGTGAAAGCAACAAAAGTTAAAAAAATAAAAAGAGATAGTTATCTATAACCAAGTAAATATAAAAGATAATCTTCAAAAAGATTGCAGCCATACCTCATTTGATGCTTTATCATTAACGCTGCCATCATGAACGCGATATAATATCTTATATTGCAAAATATAGTTCCATTCTTTTCTCTAATGTCATCCTTTCTTTTCTCTACTGCTATCTTTAAATGGTATTTTGGTAATATACAATTGTTACTTTATGGTTTGGTTTGGTTTGTTTTGACTCTGCTTTGGGACAAACAAGAAAAGGAAAATAGCTGAACCAAATGAGAGAACTCAAAATTAAAAAAAAAAAAAAAAAGATTAGCAACAGAACAAATCAGTTGCTAATCAATTTAGCAACCAATTTAGTTAGTTGCAATGAAGTTGATTGCAAATAACAACTGAAAATAAAATTGGTTGCTAAATTAATTAAATTTAAAAAATAAAACTTTTGGTAAAAAAATTATCGGTTGTTAGTATCAACTGATTTAGCAACCAAGATCGATTGCTAATAGCAACTGAAACATAATCAGTTGTAAAAAATTTAGTGTCTTTAATTTTATAATTTTATAATTATTTTATAAATCAATTGCTATTTACAATTAATTTAATAATTGAAAAGTCAGTTACTAATTTAAAAAATTATAAAAAAAATTAAAATTTCAAATAATAATTAAAAAATTTAAATAAAAAAAATTTTCAAAAGTTACTAAAATAATAAATTATTAATGAAAAATTAGTACTAAAAAATAAATATAAATTACTAATAATAACTATTATAAAAAATATTAACAAAAAATTAAATATTAAAAGACATTTATAAGATAAATTACTAAAAAAATACTATATATATATATATATAACAAAAAAAATTACTAAAAATTTATATTACAAATAATTTATTAACAAAAAATTTATTTGTATGGAAATTTTTATTTTATAACAAAGAAAAATAAATTAAATAAAAAAATAGGAAAGAAAAAGATGATGAACAAGAAAAATTATTATAGAGAAAAAGATGATGAAGAACATATATTAAAAAGGAAAAGATAATGAATAGAATATATGAGAGTGAAAAAGATGATGAAGAAAATGAGAGAAAAGAGAAGAAAATGAGAGAGAAAAAAAAAAAAGAGTAGTGGGGAAGAAAATGAGTAATGGTTTATTTAAGTGAATTAACAATTGATTTTAACAATTGATTGTCGGTTGCTAATTTCTTTTAAAAATGGGGCAGAAATTTTTTGGAGGCAAAATTTTGACAGCCGATTTGCAATTGATTGCAAAATCCGTTGCTCATAGCAATCGATTTCAATCGATTGCAAAAATCAGTTGCAGTTGCAAAAATCAATTGTGGTTAGCAACTGATTTGCAAATCGATTGCAAATCAAAATAAAAAAAAATAAAAAAATAAAAAAAACAAAAAAAGGGCAAGAATTTTTTGAAAGAAAAATCAGTTTAAAAACTAGTTGTTGTTAACAATTGATTTGTATTGATTGCAAATCAAAATAAAAAAAATAAAAATGGGCAACATATTTAAGGGGGAAAGAATCGGTTGCAGAATCGATTGCCAATAGTAACCGATTTTAATAAGTTTCAAAAATCAGTTACTATTAGCAATCGATTTGCAAATCAATTGCAAATAAAAAAAAAAAAAAAGAAACAAAAAAATTGGGTAGGAATTTTTTTGGAGAAAATCGGTTGTAAAATTTGTTACCAATCGCAACTGATTTTAATTGGTTGCAAAAATTAATTGCTATTAGCAATTATTTTGCAAACCAGATGCAAATAAAAAAAAAAAAAAGAAAACAAACAATTGGACAAAAATTTTTAGGGAAAAAAATTTAGCATCAGTTGCTATTAGCAATCGATAAAGAATCGGTTGTAAATAACAACTGATTTTAGCAACTGATTATAAAAATCGGTTGCTAAATATTAATCAATTTGTAATCGGTTGCTAACTTTGGAGTCAATTAAAACAATTCATTAATTTAGTAACTGATTCTCTAAATGAGTTGCTGCTAGCAACCGATTTTCAAATTGGTTGCGACTAGCAATAGATTTTAGCTCCTGATTTCTTAATCAGTTGTTAATAGCAACCATTTTTAAAATTGGTTGTTAATCATATATTTAAGATTTTTTTAATATTAATTAGCAATTAATTTAGCAATCAATTATAAATCGATTGTTACAAGTAACAGATTTTAGCAACCAATTATAAATCGGTGGTTAATAATAACTGATTTAACAATCGACAGTTGAATCAATTGCTAAATTTTTAAAAATTAATATTTTACTAAAAAAAATCATAAATCGATTGCAAAATTAATTTCTAATACTAACCAATTTCAGTCGGTTGCAATAATTGGTTACAAAACTGATTTTTTTTATAGTGCAAATTGTGAGCAGTGAGGTTCTCTCCGAACTAGTTTAGTTTCATCTTCCCATAACACTACCATGGAACTTATATAAAAATGCCTCAAAAGGCAAAGGATTGACTACAGTTGCCATTCAAATGTTATCCAGGACAAATACTTTAAAAGGGATGTGGATGACAACTCTATCGCTCGTAGAGATCTACTACCCTTCTCTTACCATAAGCCCAATGGCCTAAGTTCGGGATAGTGGATACGTAAGAGGAAAATGTCAAGTACCCTTTACACTTGGACTTATCTTAAAACAAGGGCTAACCCCCTACTTGTGTTTCTTGTACCCTACCTTATTATTTCTTTATTAAAGTTCGTGATCATGCAATGCAAGTTTAAATTAAACATGTATATATTATTCATTTAAACATTTAACACCCATTACATGTACATATTTGTAGCCCTAAGTCATACTTTGTTCACCTTATTTATCATGTTGTCCTTTTAATATGTTTCTCTGTATTTTTCATGCTTTGTGTTGATTTACACATATTAAAGACAAATAAAAATAAGAACAACCCTTAAGCACGCATCCCATGTTTCTAATATGCAATATCTTATTTTAATTTACCTTATTTCCCTAATTAATTTACTAAGTCAGCTTACATACATAAGTAATAGTGCAATAAAGTAAACATTCACATAAAGGAGGTAGGAGAAAAGATTACAACTCTTTTAAAAAACCTACAACTAAAAGAATGGCGGGAGGAGAAAAGGGTTACAAGCCCATAAATTTTAAAATTAAAGTCATATTTTATTACATGGCCCATTGGCTTATTTCCCAATGCAAGGGTCTTCATGTCCTCCTTAGGGTTTCTTTATTGGTCTTGGTCCACTTACCTTATTTAGAGAGATCACCTTCTTTATTTGGGTACTTGTCATTTTTGGGTCTACTTACCATAATGATTTTCTTACCATATTAGACCAACTACCATTTATATACAACTTACCATAAACAAACTAATCGAAATTAAAAGATACAAAAAAGGAAACAAATCAAAACAAAATAAGAAAAACATAAACCCTAATCTCTAACAAAATGGCTAGAGTTGTTATCAACCCTAGCCACCTCCTTCCTTTTTCCAAGCTATGGTTCTGAGATCTCAAAAACATCATACAAGCAAATAAAATAAGTTAGTATGGATTAAATAATGAAAAAAATCAATATTGACAAAATTAAAACAAACACTTTATCTTTTCCATTTGGAGGCAGTGGTAGTAAAAATTAGGGGTGAGTATTCAGTTCGAACCGAACCAAATCGAATTAAATTATGAAAATCGAATTACATATTTTAAAAACAAAACCGAACAGAAATTGATGAAAAATTGAATCGAACCGAATCGCTCTATTTCAGTTCGATTCGGTTCAAACTGATCAGTTTTGAATTTTAATTATTTTTCAATTTAGACTTGATTTTTAAGTTATTTGGTCTAATTTTGACTTTGGTTTGAACCTGATAACCATTAATCAATGAAATTAAACAATTTATATATATATAATTAAATATAATTCATAAATTTTCCATAAAAATAAATCAATTCAAAAATCGATTCGATTCGATTTAGTTCGATTTGAATATATAAAATTACTATTCGATTCAGTTTGATTTAATCGATTTTTTTCTCTTTAAAACCGAACCGAACCGAACCAAACCGAAATAACCAAAATTTTTATAATATAAAACCAAACCGAACTGATTAAATTTTAAAACCGAATCAATTGAACTGAATTGATTCGGTTCGGTTCAATTTTTCAGTTTGAACCGAAATTTGCTCACCCCTAGTAAAAATTACATAAAAAGTATGAAATGTACATAAAAAGAATGCAATTTTATGGAGATACTCTTAAAGCAATAATTAAGAACTTAGAAAAAAGAAACAACATAAAAGAGTAAAAGAAAAATTAAATTCAAATTCGAAAGTAGCTATTGTTTGCATGTACCTAAACTTTGTCCACTCTTATTAAAACAAGTTTTCATACTAATCTGTATTGAATTAGGAAAAACGCAAAACATGAAAGTTTTAAAGAACATATTGAAATCCAATTTAGGCTTAAGAATCACCTAATAAGGTGAAGTCATCACTAAGTCGTATCCGCTCAAAATTCGGATTCATGCAGAATTTTAAAAATTCAGATGCAAAATTTTAAAAAATTATAACTCAAAATCTACAAAATCAAGATGAGTTACATATGAAACTTGCATGTTTTTTCATGAAAAATCTAAGAAAAATATTATTGGGACTTAAAAACCTACCTAACTATGACTAAAAGTGTAAATAAACTAAGTTATTCATGAGCTACTTGAGGTTCGACACAATAAAAGCTCAGCTTGATTTGAGCTCGTTTGTGAACAAGTTGAGCTTGCCCTTGAATTTTAGGCTTATTTATTAAACAAGCTCAAGCTCAATAGTATTCTACTCGAGCTCAGTTTGTTTATAAACTCGTGAATTAGCTCATTGAACAAGTTCATGAGCTGACTCTTTTAGTATGCTCGTGATCTGGTTCACTATATAGACTCGTGATCTGGTTCACTATATAGACTCGTGATCTGGTTACATAGGCTCTGTAACACCCTAGGCAAATCCCACATCGGCAAAACACGGGAGAGATGCTGAGTTTATAAGTTGGCGGTTCGGACCCCCTAGTGACGCGTTTTAAAACCATGAGGGCTTCGGCTCAGAGCGAACAATATCACTAGTGGGCCAGGCCGTTACATTTGTGGCATCAGAGCCGCTCCGCGTGCAACCTTGGGCGATGGTGGGGCAAACCTCAGCGAGGACGCTGAGTCCCATAAGGGGGTGGATTGTAACACCCTAGGCAAATCCCACATCGGCAAAACACGGGAGAGATGCTGGGTTTATAAGTTGCCTGTTCGTAAACCCTAGTGACGCGTTTTAAAACCGTGAGGGTTTCGGCTCAGAGCGGACAATATCACTAGTGGGTCGGGCCGTTACAGGCTCATTTGCAAAAACATTTATATTAATTATTGTATTTCATAATGTTTTAAATATATTTATTTCATTTATGATTATTTTAAAAATAATATTTTATTTAAAATATGATATAATCAATATATTTATAAAATGCAGTTATTTGTACTTTAAATTTAATTTTGTTATAAAAATCAAGTTTATTTTTATATGAGAAATAAAATTAGTTTATCATATAATATGTATATGCTCTCAATATAAAATAATATGTTATTTAAATATTATATTTTTATTTAACACTAAATAAATTGTTCATCTATTATTATTACTTTTGATCTCTCTTTCAGCCTTTATCTCTCTAAGCACATACTTTCTCTTGAACTTTTAAAAATCTCTCTCTCTCTTTCTCTCGATCGATATATATATATATATATATATATATATATATATAACCTTCAAATCTCTCTCTCTCTCTCTCTCTCTCTCTCTCTCTCTCTCTCTCTCTCTCTCTCTCTCTCTCTCTCTCTCTCTCTCTCTCTATTAAATTTAGTTATGATATAATAATAAAGTGCTATGATAACATAATAAGCTATATAAAATTCAACTTTAACATTAAGCTTTAATAGTTTCATATAGCATTTATATAATTGTATCATATAATATTTTGTATTTGTATCATATAGTAATTATTTTAATTAAATATTTTTTCTATAAAAAATCAAACTATAATATATGTATGTAAATAAATTAATATTGTAATTATATTTGAATGAAATTTAATATAATTAATAATTAAAGGAAATTACTATTACAATTATAGAACTGCGTAGTTTTAAATTAAAATACAAAATTCAACATTGTGGTTTATTGATAGATTAGAAGATATAGCTGCCTACCTTATGCTTCCTCTCCTCTTTCATTTCTCGTGACCTAATATCCCTAGCTACCACACCCCACTTCTTCGAGTCTAGCATTTCTTCTTTAGTGCAGTAGATCAGAACGCATCTCTTGTCTCAGCATAAGTTCTTCAGCACATTTCTGCTGATCTGTTTCAGCATGTCTAAATGCATCTCCTGTCTCAGCAAATCCTAATGTGTCTCTTATCTCAATAGATGTGAATGCGTCTCGCGCCTCTTATCATTCCTCTAGCCATTTCTTCTCTGAAGCGTTATTTTCTTCCTAGGCAAGTTATTTTCTTCTAAAATCTACCTCTCAGTCGTACTAATCTTTGGTTTGGTTAATGCATCTCCTGTGGTGCTTAGTTTTGGGTTTAAATGAAGATTCTTTTATTGTTCTTTAGTTTTATACCCTCAAAGAGACAAAACTTGACTTAATCTGTTTGTACCTTGTTTAGGTTTGGTTTGGTTTATGCATGTGTTGATTGCTATTTAGTTTAGGTTTGGTTAAAAATTCTCCGCATCTTACTTTTGTCTCTTTGGACTGCTTCATTGTTTGATTTAATCTGTTTATACCTTGCTTGATTCTTTTCCCATCTATGTTTTCATGGCTGATCTGTTTACTGTGTGTTGCATTTTTGTCTAGATTTTTTACTCATTCATTACAAAGAGAAATTTGATTTCTAAAAGGTAATCATGATGGATAATTTTAAATTAATCATTACAAAAAGAAATTTTTATTGTCATGGCTAACATGCAAATACTTGCTTCTGATGAGGAACAATATCTTGATTTTTATATTAAATTAAATAATCAAAGAGAATAAACTAGGATTTAGCTTTTGATGATAGGATTTAGACTCTATTGCTGATGAATGAATAATATCTTTACAAATTAGGATTTAGCTTTTGATAAGGAAAAAGTTTAAGATATTCTAAGGATGAGCATGCTATTGAATCATAATTAAATTTAGATTCTATTATCTAATATTATAATTATTGTAATTGTTATGTTTAAAATTCATTTTAATTAATTATAGTTCTATTTAACTAATTATTGTTTACTGTGATTTTTATCATTTAATTTCTACACAAATAACATAGGTAATCTTTTTAACAAAATGTCAAACAACTCAAATTCAAATGCAATTGAATTAACTTCTCCTATTGATCAAGTGCATTATATTCGTTTTCTTTCTACTCAAGATTCATCTACAAGCCTACTTTCTTTCTACTCAAGATTCATCTACAAGCCCAGTCATGGATGATGCTACTACAAATGTTGATGAAGCAAATCTGAACAAAAACAAAATGCCATTGCGACAAATGAAAAGGAGAAAAATCCATTTGCTTTAAAGAAAAGTAAGTGAACATCTAAAGAGTGGGATGAGTTTAAAGAAGTTACTCTTCCTAAAGGAACTATCAAGGTAGAATGCATTCACTATAAGAACCTAATTGGAGTTAACAAGATGGGTGCCACAATATACTTTCTTAGACATTTAAAGAATTGTCTAAGGAAAGTGAATTTGAAAGGATAATAATAACTTAGTATTACTACAACCCTAACTGAGACAGAAAGTGTGACTTTTGTGCAAAAGTTTAAACATGACCATGCAAAGATATGGTAAGTCATTGCCCATATGATCCTTGTTCATGAGCTGCCATTTCTTTTTTACAGAGTATGAGCTTGTCAATTTGTTGATGAGAACTATAACTCTACATTTTCAAAAGATTAGTCATGCAACTGTAAGGAAGGACTATTTTTCTGCTTATGATATTGAGAAGGAGAAATTGAAGGATTTGCTAAAGCATGTTGACAGAGTTAGTGTGACAACAGATTTATGATAGTCAAGTCAGAATGTTTCATACATAGTTGTTACTGGCCACCATGTGGACTCCAACTAGAATCTATAAAAGCATACTTTGAACTCCTATGATGTTCCACCACCTCATACAGAAGTTGTTATATGTGATGTACTACAAAAGTGCTTACTTAAATGGGGAATTGAAGACGAGGTATGAAATTTTTTTTTTTGTTGATAATGCTTCCTATAATGCTTCTATTAGAATGTTGAAGGATAATCTTGTTACGAGAATAGTCTTGTGCTTAATGGTAAGATGTTTCATGTGAGGTATTATGTAATGGCCCGGCCCACTAGTGATATTGTCTGCTCTGGACCGAAGCCCTCACGGTTTTAAAACGCGTCACTAGGGGTTACGAATCACCAACTTATAAACCAAGCATCTCTCCTGTGTTTTACCGATGTGGGATTTGCCTAGGGTGTTACAATCCACCCCCCTTATGGGACTCAGCGACCTTGCTGAGGTTTGCCCCACAATCGCTCAAGGTTGCACGCGGAGCGGCTCTGATGCCACAAATGTAATGGCCTGGCCTACTAGTGATATTGTCTGCTCTGGGCCGAAGCCCTCACGGTTTTAAAACGCGTCACTAGGGGTTACGAACCACCAACTTATAAACCCAGCATCTCTCCCATGTTTTGCCGATGTGGGATTTGCCAAGGGTGTTACATATTATGCAGATATCTTAAATTTATTGGTGTAAGATGGATTGTCTAAGATTGAAAATATAGCTTTCAATGTGCATAAAAGTGTGAAGCATCTTGCAAAAAGTTGAGTCTCATCATTTGATTTCTAGTGAAATCACAAAGCAATTGAAATTGCATTCAAAGAAACTCATTTTGGATTGTGGCACAAGGTGGAATGCAACATAATTCATGCTATCAGTAAAGAGATCCAACTTACAATTTCTTGCCTAATGAGAAAGATTGGAAAATGTGAAGGAAGTTTACTCTTTTCTTGAAAAATTCAATGAAGTTACTAATGTAATTTAAGGTACTGAATATCCAACTTCAAACTTATTCCTTACTGAACTTTATAATATAAATGTTAGCATAATTACAACAATTAGCATGATTATAGGAGATTTGTATAGCATAATTACAGCAATTAGCATGATTATAGGAGATTTGTGTAGCATAATTATAGTAATTATTATTCTTGTCTAAATTAGCCCATATTCTCATGTATAAATAGATGTAATATCTTTGTAAATAAGACACAGATAAACACACAATCCTTTCCTTCATTACTTGTATTCTTTCTTCTAACATGGTATCAGAGCCGTAAAGCTTTTATTTCTAGTTTCTGGGGTCTCTCTTCTCTCTCTACAACCTGTTCTGGTTCATTCTTTCATTCCTGTTATTATGCATTTTTTTTCTCCTCATCTTGTTATCAATAGAGAAATCTGATATTTTAAAACCTATTTCAACAGTTCTGACTGGTTCCAACTATAATCTTTGGGTTCAAGGAATGAAAAGTTTTTTGATAGGTCGCAAGCTTTGGCGTATTGTTACCGGAGATATCACTACGTCGACAAGAGAGAACAATGAAACTGATGCAAAATTTGCTGACTGTCTTGAGGATTGAGATAGTAAAAATCATCAGATCATCACCTGGTTTCGCAATACCTCTGTCTCGTCCATCCACATCCAATTTGCTAATTATGACTCTGCAAAAGAAATCTGGAATTTTTTGGCTAATTGATATCAGACCACTGGACTTGCCCACTATTATCAGTTGTGGACTACTCTTCATGATCTGAAACAAGAAGCAGGTCAATCTATGAATTATTTTCTTGCCCAGGTCCAACCCATTTGGAATCAAATATCTCAGGCCAAAATCAATGAAGATCATCTTCATTTCATTCAAGTTCTAATGGCTCTTCGATCAGAATATGAGGCCGTTCGAGCATCCCTGCTACATCGAAATCCACTCCCATCATTGGATACTGCTATTCAAGAGATTATTTTTGAAGAGACTCGTCACAGTTTGGATAAAACTCCTTAATTTGAAACTGCTCTTGCAACTACTCGATCCTCCCATCAGAAATCTGACAATCAACTCTGTAAGAATTGTAATCAAATTGGTCATGCTTTTGCATATTGTCCTACTATAGAATGCAGATATTGTCATGGTTACGGTCATATTCTTGAACATTGTCCCACACGCCCTCCAAGACCAAAAGGAGGGCATTCTAAATTCAAGAATGTCTCAAAGCCTAGATCTTCCTCTGTCACTGCTGTTGCTGCTACTGAGGGTTCTATTGCCATCACCATGAGTGATCTTGAGGCACTATTCAAACAGGTTATCTCTTCTAATTCTCCTACTGCCATGTCTGCCACTCCGAGTAATTCTTATTGGCTTTTTGACTCTGCATGTTGTAATCATATGATCACTAATCTTAAATTCTTCTCTTTTGCAAAACCTGTATCTTCCTTACCACCAATCCATACTGCAAATGGTACTAAAATAAACATCACACATATTGGTCATGTGTCTACCTCAAATCTTCATCTCCCTGACACCTATTATATCCCTAATTTGGCACTCAATCTTATTTCTGTTGGTCAGTTGTGTGAAAAAGGACTAAATGTTATTTTTTCTCCCCATGGTGTCCAGGTACAGGATCCACAAACGGGACAAATTCTTGGGGAGGGCCGCAAAGTGGATCGATTATTTGAACTTGCATCTTTACATCTTCCTCAGAGATTTGTGTTTGCAGCTACAATCCCTAATTCCTCCATTCACCAATGGCATCTTCGTCTTGGTCATGCTTCTGCCAGTAAAATTCAACCTATAATTTCTTGTGGATTATTAGGATCTACTAAGTTTGAGTCATTTAATTGTTTAAATTGTCAGCTTACAAAACAACCTGCATTATCTTTTTCTCATAATAATACTACTTCAGACACTCCTTTTGGTTTAATTCATTCTGATATTTGGGGTCCTTCTCCTATTTCTTCAATAAATGGTTTTCGTTATTTTGTGATATTTATTGATGATTATTCTTGATTTACTTGGATATATATCTTGAAACATCGATCTGAGTTATCACAAATTTACATCACATTTGCAAAAATGATTAAAACTCAGTTCTCTGGTGACATTAAAATTCTCCGAACAGACAAATTCATGGAATATCGGGATTCTTCTTTACTTCAGTTTCTTAGTCAACAAGGCACCGTTGTTCAACGTTCTTGTCCTCATACCTCTCAACAGAATGGGTGAGCCGAACGCAAGCATCGCCATATTCTTGATTTTGTACGTACTCTTCTTCTTTCTGCCTCATGTCCAGAAAAATTTTGGGGAGAAGCAGCTCTTCATGCTATTTGTATTATTAACCGTCTTCCTACCTTGGTTCTTCATAATTTATCTCTTTTTGAAAAGTTGTTTGGACAACCTCTTGACTATTCCATCCTTATGACTATTCCATCCTTAAACCTTTTGGATGTGTTTCTTTTGTTCTTTTACAACCTCATGAACATACCAAATTAAAACCCCGTGCTCGTCTATGTTGTTTTGTTGGTTATGGCATTGAACACAAAGGGTATCATTGTTGGGATCCTGTTTCTAATAAGTTACACATCTCTCGTCATGTTACCTTTTGGGACAATACTATGTTCTCTTCTCTTTCCAAATTTCATCACTCTGTCAATACTGTCTCTCTATTTTTCACTGACTCCTCCAAAGAGCTGTTTCCAAGTCCTGATCCAGGTGATTCTGATGTGCTCAATATTAGCCCAACTACACATGCCCCTGTTGAATCTGCACCAGTTGTTGATCCAGTACTTGTGCCTGCATCTCCTCCTAGCACTACTCTTCGTCGTTCTACCCGTGTAAGAGAAACTCCTCATTATCTTTCTGATTTTCACTGTTACTCTACTATTGCAACCTTTCATGAGCCTCATTCTTATCGTAAGGCAAGTACTGACCCTTTTTGGCAGCAAGCTATGACTCGATTTAACTTGTGCTTTAGAAAACTCATACTTGGGATTTAGTTGATCTTCTACCAAACAAGACCCCTATTGGTTGCAAATGGATTTACAAAATCAAGACCCATTCTAATGGAGCTATTGAACGCTACAAAGCTTGCTTAGTAGCCAAAGGGTACACTCAAGAGTATGGTATCGACTATGAAGAAACTTTTGCTCCAGTGGCCCAATTAACATCTATTCGCAGTCTATTAGCTATTGTTACAGTTCGTAAATAGAAACTTTTCCAGATGGATGTCAAAAATGCTTTTCTTCATAGTGATTTAACAGAAGAGGTTTATATGCATCCTCCTCCTGGTTATCATTCTCCTCATAACGTTTGCAAACTTCGGCGAGCCTTATATGGATTAAAACAAGCTCCCAGGGCCTAGTTTGCCAAATTTAGTTCCACTCTTGCTCAACTTGGTTTTCTCTCTAGTCCACATGATTCTGCATTATTCACTCGCCGAACTGACAGTGGTATTGTGTTTCTGTTGCTTTATGTTGATGATATGATAATAACAGGAGATGATTCATCTAGTATTTCAGAGTTACAACATTATCTCAATCAGCATTTTGAAATGAAAGACCTGGGTTCTCTCAGCTATTTTTTGGGTCTTAAAGTTTCTCAAAATTCTGATGGCTATTATCTATCTCAAGCCAAGTATGCATCCGACTTACTTTCTCAAGAAGGCATCACTGATAGCAAAACAGTATCAACCCCATTGGAGCTCAATTGCAAACTTACACCTCTTGATGGCTCTCCTCTTGATGATCCTACTTTATATCACAGCTTGTCGAGAGTCTTGTTTATCTCAAAGTTACTCGACCTGATATTTCATATGCTGTTCATATGGTTAGCCAGTTTATGTCTGCTCCTCGCTCAACTCATTTCTCTACAATACTTCGAATCCTTCGTTATATAAAAGGCACTCTTTTTCATGGTTTGCACTTTTCTGCTACCTCCTCTCTATTATTATCTGGCTACTCTGATGCTGATTGGGCTGGTGATCTGACAGATCATCGCTCTACAACTGGTTATTGTTTCTTCTTGGGTAATTCTCTTATCTCTTGGCGTAGCAAAAAGCAAACTGTTGTTGCACATTCTAGCACAGAATCTGAATATCGTACTCTTGTTGATGCTACATCTGAATTACTTTAGTTACGGTGGTTATTAACTGATTTGGGTGTCACTCATTCTTCTACCATAATGCTTCATTGCGATAATAGAAGTGCCATACAGATTTCTTATAATAATGTATTTCATGAGTGTACCAAACACATCGAAATTGATTGTCATTTTATACGTTATCATGTTGCTCATGGCACCATATGTTTGATTCTTGTCTCCTCTGTCAGCCAAACTACTGATATATTCACCAAAACGCATCCTCCCGCTCGCTTTCAGGATCTCTTAAGCAAACTCAAGTTGGCACCTGTGCTACCACCTTGAGTTTGAGGGGGGGGGGGGGGGTGTTACCATAATTACAGCAATTAGCATGATTGTAAGAGATTTGTATAGCATAATTACAGCAATTATTATTCTGGTCTAAATTAGCTCATATTCTCATGTATAAATAGATGTAATATCTCTATAAATAAGAAACAGATAAATACATAATCCTTTCCTTCATTACTTGTATTCTTTTGTCTAACAATAAAGAATTTGTTAAATGGAGCGAATGCGAAGGGGGATTACATGAAAGCCATGGTTAGCAAGATAAAAAAGAAATTTGATAAGTATTGGGGTGATTCTAATTTATTGGTCACAATAGCAGCTGTTGTATTAGAACCAAGGAATAAGTTAAAAGTGGTTGAGTGGTGTTTTCCAGCAGTTTATTCTGCATCTAATGCTATTAAGTAGATTCCTTATGTTCAAGAAACTTTGCACAGGCTTTATAATGAGTATGTTGAAGAGCAAAAAATGTTGATATAGAAGTTAGTGGTGCTGAAACCCAAACAGAAGAATCTAGTTCTACTTTTATTGGGCAAGGGAAAGCTAGAGGAGAGCAGAGTTTTATAGTTATATCAAGAATGTTGATACTGTAACTAAGTAAGTGAAGTCTGAATTAGATGTTTATTTAAAAGAAGGTGTTGATATTTGTGAAGATGATTCAAAGTTTGATGCATTATAATGGTGGAAGATGAACAACAAGAAATTTAGGATATTATCAAAGATAGCACGTGATATACTATCAATTCCCATTATAATTGTAGCTTCAAAATCAACTTTTACTGTTGGAGGTAGAGTTATTGATCTACATAGAGCAACCTTGGGAGCAAAAACTACTCCAAGTTTTAACTAGTGGATTTGATTGGTTACAAGCTTTCTATGGGATAAAGAGAAAAAGAAAAGCAAGCACAATAATATAGTATATTTCAATCTTCAATGGGACTTGGTAGAATGCATTTAACTTTTATAATTTGTTTGTTATTGTTAAAGGACAAGAAGGAAGTTCAAGAAGTCATACGACCTTAGTGGTTTGGAACATTTTTTTCATTCAATTTTCAGGAATTATTTGATGTACTTTTCTTTTGGGTTTAAATTTTTATTTTGCTAAATTTGGTATGATATTTTATTTGATATTGCTAATACTAATGTTTTGCTATGGTAACTCTTAATGGTTTCATGGATGCAAAACACGAATTTGTTTTCCTCACTTTAAATTTCAAGTTTTAAGCAAGAGCTATCTAATAATTTTAGTAATTTAATCCGAAAATTTGTTATTTGATTGAACTCTTTAATTTTATTTGACTTATGGTGGCAAAAACTTGATAAGAACTTATCGCAAATCCACGGGCTGTTCAAGTAGTATAGAGAAAAAATATCGTTCCCACAAAAAGTTGAGTTTTCAATTGAATTTTTTATATAAAATAAACTATATTAAATTATAATATAATCAAACAAATAAGAGAAATTGAGAATTTAAAGTTTTGAATATGAAAATGCAAAACACAATGCAACAAATGACTAATTTAATAATTGACTAAATAAAGAAATTGAGAAATTAATAATGAAAATTGATGAAATGAGATTTAACTAAGCACTCAAAAGTTAAATTTCAAGCAACAATTATAAAAGACGATTTCGGAGTTAAGGCTTCATATTCAAATCAATTTGGAATTTTCCATAGTTAGCCCATTTTATAAAATCTATAAGTTTAAAGGAGATCGATTCTAAAATCTTATGAAATCTCTTTCGAGTGAAATAAAGAGTGCCTTAATTATTTAAATCCTAATTTCGTGAAGTTTAAAATTATCCAAAACCCATTAAAATCTTTAATCAATCTATAAAACCCTCTTAATCCTTAGTCTATTCTAGATTTAAGTTAATTCAATTTTTCAACCAAGGATTAAGAATATAACTTAATGGGGCCCTATATTAAGCATGTTAATAAGCACACAAGAAATGAATTTAACCTCATAAACTTCATTAAATTGAGACTAACCCCATTCAAATTCACAAAAATAACTCAAATATTATATCCCCAACTTCAAAATCTAAAAAAATACTCACAATCCATGTTCATTATAAGAAAATCAAGGTAAAAGAAGGAATAAAATATGAAAAAAAACTAAAATTGAAAAACTTGATGTTTTGCATGAAAAAATGGCGAAGAAGATGAAGATTCCAATCTCTGTAGGCAAAAGTGACGTGCTCTGCTCGTTTCTCTCTCCTCTTCCTTTAATTGTTTCTTTTTTTTTTTTTTGCAAAAAGTGATGTAAGAAAGCTTTTATATCTTCTAACAAAACCCTAAAATAGGCTAAAATTAGTGTGAGGTGAGGTCATTGCACGTGTGTAATAATTTGCCACATCAGCTGATCTGTGTGAAGATGCATAACTGGTGGAGTGCTTTTGTAGGATCTTATGCAGAACCAGGTCTGGGAAGGAAGGTTGGAGATGAGTTTGCATGACCATGCATGTCCCTATGCACATTTCAACAAGTTTTGAAATTCTTCCCATGATGCTACATAAGTAGGTGCACAGGCTATGCATCATCTTGTGCAACTCTCAGTAGACTTTAGATGTTTTCCTAGGCTCTTGCATAAGCAACTACATGGGCATGTGCAAAGTTGTGCAACTTTCAATAGACTTTAGCACTTCTTCTATTTTCTTGATTCGAGTTGCATAAGCTATGCAGTTTCTTATGCAACCTTTGGAAGCCTTCAAATTTAGCAATTTTTAAACTTCATTTTTGGCATCTTTGAGCTTGAAATTCATTTTTCAAACAAGCAATTGACTTTTAATTCTTTAAAAACACCATTCAACCTATAAAAATAAGAATAAATTCACAAAGTAAACTAAAATTAACAAATATGAAAAAATAATTAAATAACTAATAAAATTAACTAAAATTAACTAATAAAAGGATAAAATGACTACAAAATCTAGCCTAAATAACTATATGATATACATATAACCAAACTCAAATCTTTGCTTATCCTCAAGCAAACTTTGAAATACAATGCAATTTTGGAGTGCTTTGTCCAAAGAGCTATGAAAATCATTCACCAGAGCAATCAAACCCACCTCTAGCCGTACTAACAATCCATATAGCCATCCTTCAAGATGCAAAAAATCTAATGCTTACCCAAACTTTTACCGCTTAGCCTCAAGTTAATTAATCATCCGAAAATCCCAAACCAATCAATCACCAGGGAAAGTTATGCCAAAAAAGAACTTTAGAACAATAAATAGCCATAGTGTTTTTATATAGATGGATGGAATATGATGAATGGATGAACAAATTCTCAATTCCATTGCAAACTCCCTATCTCTATCTCCACTAATGTAGCTACTACTATTATCAAGAGAGCAAATGACTTTTAGGGTTGTAATGGGGTTATAGGGGTTAAAATGAGGCTAACAAAGAAAAGGGCAAAAAGGATTCAAAGCATGAGAACATATTTTCACTCTTGAAAACATAAGATACACTTCTTTTCTTTCTTTTTTTTTATTTGTTCTTATTTTTTTTAAATAATATAAAAAAATAGGAGAGAAATACACAATGCTTTCAAGTGCTAGCATATCTTTCAGAATACATATAAATAAGGGACTACTTTGACACTTTTAAATTTCAGTCTTGTATTTTCTTTTATGATTATCCCTAAAAACATCACCCCTAAATTCATTTCCTTTAATCCTTGGGTGATCTTCTTTCATTTTGAATAACAACAAGGAAAGGCACATATATACTAAACACTTTTTCATAAAGGACAAGCATTTCTTCTCCTTTTCATTTATTTTTTTTATTTATAATTTTTTTCTTTTTTTTTCTTTTTTTAATTTTTTAAATAAGTGTACTAACTACTATGAATAGTTTTTCTCATGAAAGGTTCATTGGCCAGGTAATGCTGAGGGTTCCAAGAAAAAAAAAATCAAGAGTGTAATGTTGGCTCAAAGGGGTTTGTGTTTGCTAATTTACAACCCCGCAAGTGCATGGATCGTGAACAAGTAATAAAGTGATGAGTAGAGTATCATTCCCACGAGGACCGTGTTGAGTACCAAACTATATTGATTTTAATTATCTAGATGATCGAATTGAATAGAAATAGTAATTGAATCTAAATTAAAAGAAAAAAAAATCCAAAACAATTAACAAAACCTAAATATTAATTAATAAAAATATTCTAGAGCTAGGCTTCACACTTTAATCAATTACAAAATCAATCTAATTCATTTAATAAATAAACTATTATTACTTTGAAGGAAATTAATCTTAAGTTATCTTAAGTCCTCTCTCAAGGCACTCAAGATGTATTTTAATTAACTTAACCCTACTTTCGTGGCGATTAAATCAATTAAAACCCATTATGTTCTTTGATTAATTATTAGATCCACATAGAATTCCAGTCTATCTCTTGATCAAGCATCCTAAGTTCAAAATCTTGATTTTCTAATATTAATCTTCACATTTTAGTCCTTTAATTAATATCTAGAATCAATACTAAGTGGGTACCAACATATAGCATGCATTAAGAACACAAGATATTGAACCAAAAAATAAAATATCTAATATATTGAATAAAATCAAATCAGATTCATAATTAAATTGAGAGTGTTACATCCCTAACCCTAGAATAAAGAAATTACTCACACATGGTGAGTTTTACAATCAAGTTTACAAATAAAGAAAAGACATGAGAACATATGGAAAATTGTAATCTTGGACTTTTGAAACTTTAGCTGCAAATCTCTTCTAGCAATCTTATAGATCTTATTTCTCCTTTTGCCTTTCTTGAAGTTAATGTGCACTCTTGAACATAAATTGGTTCTCCTCTTAATGTAAAAAAGTTCCCCCTTTCTCAATTCTTGACTTCTTATATTTATATCTAGTGTAAAAACCTTTGTTTTAGAGTTCTAAAAGCCTTATAATTCTATCTAGGTAGAGTTGGAAGGATGAAAAGTAAGGTTAAAATTGTTGTCTAGGGATAGTACATGGTCGTGTAACGTTACACGGGGTACCCTGTGTAATTTTCTGTAGCTTAAATTTTTCAGTTTTCTTTTGTCCAAAAGGTTACACATGGTGTAGGAAGTTGCACGGGGTAGGTTACACGGGCCGTGTAATGCTTTTAGCCTTTTATTTTTCATGTTTTGACCTCCAGACCTCTTCCAAACTCGTCCTTGGCTCTAGAATAGCATAATAACACCTAATAAAATATAAAAATCAAAGAATTGGGTTGGATTAACATGTTTTCTAAATTGTTACTAAAAACACTTAAAAATTAACATAAAAGGAGACTAAATGCTAACAAAATGCAATGAATATTAACCCTAAATGTCTATATAATTTGGCATCATCAAATACCCCCAAACTCAAACCTGCTTTTCCTCAAGCAAAGAGAACCTTAAATGCATATAAGAGGTATTTTTCTTTTGGGTATAACAAGAGTTGAAAATATGGACTTTCAAAGGCAATCTTAAAAAGATCAACATGTCAATAACTTATCAAAATGCTAAGAGGTTAGACATCCATTGTATGTATCAATATCTAGAAAAGCGCAAATTATCAATCCAAAACATATATACACATACCAATTACAGGAAATTGCTTTACTTAAATAAGCATATGTACACTTAGCAATCTCTACTGCCTTTATATGAATGTATTGAATTTAATATCTCAAATCCCATAAGCAGATCTCCTAACCTCATCTCCACTTATGTAGCATATACAATTAAAAGATCAAAAGGTCTTTTCATAAGGTTATAATGTGTTAAAGGATAATGTGGCAATCAAAGAAAAAGAATATAAGGTAATCAAAGTATGAGAGCAATTAATCTATTGAAGATTAAGACACACTAGAAATTTATTTATTTATTTGTTTATTTTATGGAGAGAAGAAATTTACAATTTGACTTTAGTGCTATCATACTTCTTGATAATTGAATGGAGATTTTATTTATAATTTTTGAATTTGATGTACTTATCCCACTTTGGTTTTCACCCCCAAACTCACTATTTGAACACTTGAATGGATTAATTTTTGTAATTTATTTTCATATACTAGCACATTTATTTTATCCCTTTCTCCATGTGTGTGTATATATATATATACACACACACATATATATATATATTAACTAAGGGTGGCTAAGGCTATAATGAGGCTAAATTCAATCAATGCCTAAATCATTTCTTAATTAAGTGTAAACTAGGATTTCGTTTTGATAAGTTTAAAAGACTTGTTCTAGGACTGGTGAGACAAATAGAAAATCACATCATGCACATATACTTGCTCTAAGAACTCACAATTTTATTATAATGGAACAATGTACATATGTCAAGGATTAATAATCTACACAAAGCCAAATATCAATTCCATTATGAACATTCTTCCCCTTACACTTTTCAAAGTGATCAACCTATCAAACTTCTCAAAGTATTTCAATCATCCATTAAAACAATTCTCATCATATCAAAAGAGTCAAAAAATACAAAATTTTTATTAATTTTATGACTAAAATGCAAAAAATGCAAAAATTTTCTACCTAAAATGCAATGCAAAACTTAACATGCAAATCCTATTGCACCCCTAAACTCAAATTTGACATTGTCTTCAATGTCATCAAGTTAGCACAATCAACTCAAGAGCAACATCATAATTGCAATAAGTGAAGAAAAGCTAATGGATAAAGAATACTTCCCTTTGAAGTGTGCCTTCCCTCGAAGATTTATGAGTTATAAAATACTAAAATCAATTAAAACTAAACATAAAAGGAGACTAAATGCTAACAAAATGCAATAAATATTAATCCTAAATGTCTATATAATTTGACTTCATCAGTTTGCAAGGGTTAATTTTTAATTAAGGGAAGGCCAAAGGTTTGAAATGAAAAGCTTTTTAAACAAATAATGTTTAATCATCTCTCTTTTCAAGCACAAGCTAACTCACCTCAAAAGGTCTAGAAAGTTTGTTCTAGAAATGATGAAACATCAATTAACTTCCTTTTATCCTAAAACTCTCTCTAAACACTCCAATCTTTAAATAACTGACTGTGTGGATTTTTGGCTAAGAAGATAGAGGCAAAGGACAAGTATTTCAAAACCTTACACCTCTTAGATACTTTCAATCTTTAAACCAAACTAGAGGTATCCTAAACTACTCTACCAAACAACTCTCATTACTCTAAGGACTTAACAAAACTTTTATTTCATGAATGCATGATTCCAAAAAATGAAATGCATTAAATAATTAAAAGAAACTTATATGTAATTTCTATATGATAACTATATGAAGTATGGTATGGTATGTATGTATTTTGTAATCTATTTACTGAACTTAGACTAAAATGCAAAAATAAATTTTTACAAAATTTATATACACTCCCAAACTCAAAGTGAACATTGTCCTCAATGTCTAAAGAGATGCCAAGATGGGACAAAAAGATTTAATGAATGAAGGAATTAAAAAGGCTCAACAAAGTGCAGGATATTGATAAGTTACAAGTAAATGCCAAATAGTTAGAATCAAATTTCATGAATGAAGTGAATAAAATTACTTGTGATGGTAAGAATGTTTAACATGCTACATAAAGTGAGAAGAATTTACCTTGAGTGAAGAATTGGTAATTGAGAAGCAATTAAGGTCAAAAAGTCCCTTAGCAATGCTACTAAAGTGAATAGATTTCTTAGAAAAGAGCTGCTGCATAGGTTTGGTGCACAAGCTGTGCACAAACTATTGTGAATAGTAAATTCTATAAAATTGTGCACTGTGAATAATAAATTTTACATAACTGTGCACTATGAACAGTAAATTCTATAGAACTGTGCACTTTGAATAGTACCACTTTCCTATAAATTTTGCAAACTTGTAAGTTTAACACACCAAAAGCTTCCAAACCATGCTAATACACTCTTACTTTGAAAATATACATGCTAAAAACCCAAAATCTCATATGAAAAACAAGGAATATGCATTTTTAGAATCTAAATTCAAACCCAAACACATCAAAATCTAAATTTACATGCCAACTCAATCCTCAAATTGCACAAATCAATCATTCACTCAACTTCCTCAATCCAAACACATATCTCACCACAAAATAAACATGAAAGAGATAAATTTGGAACATCACCTTAATCACTCATCAAAATTTGGACAACAAAAGATAAAAAAATCATAACAACTCCCGCACTTGCTGCCTAATTAGCAATAATCTACAAAATATCAAATGAAGCCAAATCAGTTTTGCAATATTGAAGATCATATATGAAAAGAATGCACTACTCCTTAATGCCGTGGTTTCTCCTTTTAATCTCATAGACCATGTACAAGGCAAAATTGAACAATTGTCAAAACTTTAAGCTAGGGGTGAAACAAAACAAACCAAAATAAAATAAAAAAAAAAGTCAAAAAAATCAAAATAAATAAAAGCAAAGGCAAAGAATTTGGGGTGCCTCCTAAAAATGCTAAGTTAAGGTATGTTTCATGGTAGCTGAAATTGAAAATTATTTCCTCTATTCCCAATAAGAGCTTCAATGAATCTATACTTCATCTTTTTTCCATCGCATGAGAAGATACTTGTTGCTTTGCATAAAAGTCCAACCTTGTCTTTCTTGACCACCATTGGTGTATCTTTTTCTTTGAGAGATGGTTGCTTGACTTCACTTTTCTCTACTTGCTCACTTTGAAAAACTAGTGCCATTGGACAAGGTGGAGTGCTCTCTAAATATTGTGCAATGACTGCGACTTATGGATTTTTTTCATTGATACTCCCTCCATGGACAAGACAATTTTCTTGAGAGTTCTCTAAATAAGTACTCTTTCTAAAGTGCCCTTCCATTAACTCACCAACTATATCAACTCTCAAGCAAGAGTCTACATCTTGATGTTGCCTTTTCATAGCCTTGCTAATGTTGAAAACTAATTGAACCTTTCCCACTTTAAGAATAACTTTTCACATTTTACATTAATCAAAGCACCGGCTGTAGCCAAGAAAGGTCTCCCCAAGATAATAGGGATATTAGAATCCTCTTCCATGTCCTAAATAGCAAAGTCAACTAGGATGTGGAATTTTCTAACCTTGAGTTGGATATTCTCCAAAATCCCTTATGGATACTTAATTGATCTATCTGTTAAATGAAGAGAAATATGGGTGGTTTAAGATCTTCTATGTTAAGCTTCTCATAAATGGATAAGGGCATAAGACTGACACTAGCCCCTAAATCACATAAAGCTTTTGTATAATATGATTCTCCAATATGGCATGGAATTAAAAAACTCCTTCGAACCTTGAGCTTTGAGGGGAATTTCCTTTGGAGGATGGCATTGCATTCCTCTGTTAAGGCCACAGCCTCATGTTCTTTAAGTTTTCTCTTGTTTGAGAGAATCTCTTTCAGAAACTTCACATAAAAAGGCATTTGGGAAAGAGCATCAATAAAAAGGCACATTGATGTACGTTTTCAAAACTTCTAGAAACTTCCTAAATTCCTTATCCAATCTTGCTTTTTAAAATATTTATGGAAAAGGAAGTGGTGGCTGGTAAGGTTCTAAAGGAGTGTACTTCTTATCTTTCTCTTCAAGCTCCTCTTTACTTTTTCTTACACTTTCTGTAACACCCTAGGCAAATCCACATCGGCAAAACACGGGAGAGATGCTAGGTTTATAAGTTGGCAGTTCGTAACCCCTAATGACGCGTTTTAAAACCGTGAGGGCTTCAGCCCAGAGTGGACAAAATCACTAGTGGACCGGGCTATTGTAACACCCTAAGCAAATCCCACATCGGCAAAACACAGGAGAGATGCTGGGTTTATAAGTTGGCGGTTCGCAACCCCTAATGACGCGTTTTAAAACCGTGAGGGCTTCAGCCCAGAGCGGACAATATCACTAATGGGCCGGGCCATTACATTTGTGGTATCAGAGCCACTCCGCGTGCAACCTTGAGCGATGGTGGGGCAAACATCAGCGAGGACGCTGAGTCCCATAAGGGGGGTGGATTGTAACACCCTAGGCAAATCCCACATCGGCAAAACACGGGAGAGATGCTGGGTTTATAAGTTGGTGGTTCGTAACCCCTAGTGACGCGTTTTAAAACCGTGAGGGCCTCGGCCTAGAGCGGACAATATCACTAGTGGGCCGGGCCATTACACTTTCTTTCTTTTCCCTTTCATTTCTTTCACTTTCTTCTACAACTTCCTCTTTTTCATCACTCTCATTATTTTCTCTCACTCCACTCTTTCTCTTCTTCTCTCATCTCATTCTTTTCACTCTTCTTATTCTTCTCATTGTCCACTATTTTACCGCTCCTCAATGTGATGGCTTGACATTGCTCCCTTGGGTTTTCTATCTGACTAGGAAGTTTCCTTATATATTTGGTACTTGAGGAGCTTACTTGTTATGCAATATGATTTTCTAGCATCCTATTGTGTGTTTGCATTTGTTCTAGCCTTGCCTTTATCTCTCTCATCTCTTCATCGTGCTTTATTTGATTAGCAAGAATTTTTTGTAACAAAGCCTCTATGGTAAACCTTATTCTTGCTGTCTTGGTAAAGGTGCAGGATTTGTATTCCTCTATTGAAAATAGGTGGTGGTTGCCCAGGTTATTGATATTACCCTTGCTGTTTTAGTTATGGAAAATTCTGAGTAGGAACTTGGTTTTGTTGATTCCCCCATAAAATGTTTGGATGGTTCTTCCAAGTTAAATTGTATGTCTGAGAATAAGGATTTTCCATCCATTTTTTCCCATAATTCTCGAAATAAGAAACTTGTTCTCCATAATCAACTCCACAGCTCATTATTCCTTTTGCATAAGCAACTTGTTGAGAACTTCTAGAAAATGATGAATTGACTATCATACTTAGATCTTTCATATTCCTTGCAAGCACATTTATGAGTGCATCAAATTTGGCATTGATTATATTGAATGGATCAAGCTCATACATTCCTGCAACTTGCTCTTTTGTGTTGGAGTTGAACCTCTTGGACTACTCCACAAATGAGTGATCTTTGCAATTTTCTTTGATAATTCATAAGCTTCATTCTCATGCTTCATTATAAATTTACCTCCAATTTGAGCATCAATGATCCTTCTAATTGCAAGAGTAACATTTGTGCAGAAATTTTGATTAATCATCCATTTAGGTATGGCATGATGTGGACATTGTCTCCCTAGCTCCTTCCATCTCATCCAAGATTCATAAAGAGTCTCATCTTCTCTTGGTCTAAAAGCTATCATCTGATTCCCTAACTCTTATATTTTTACTAGTGGGAAATATTAAGCTAGAAATGCATCAATAAAATCTTCCCAATTTGTGATTGAGTTATAAGGTAGAGAATCAAGCTAATCTAAAGCTCTATCCTTTAAAGAAAATGGAAATATTAAGCCTTGCTGATCATCAGACACTCTTGATTGCTTTGCATATCACAAATCATAGTAAACTTCTTAAGATGAGTATGAGGATTTTCTGAAAGATGACCCCTAAATGGAGAATTCTGAATCATTTGAAGTATCCTAAAATCCAGCTTATAGCTATTAGTATTAATTCTTGGTCTTGCAATGCTCTCCCTCAAGTCATCAAAACATGGAAATACATGATCCATCATACTTCCCCAAGGTACATTAACATTGACAATTTCTTCTTTACGAGCATCATTCTCATTATTTTGATTATCACCACCATTACCACCAATTCTAACTCTTTCTTCAGCCATTTCTGTTTCAATTTCAGCTGCTCTTAAAACTTCTTTTCTTTTTTTGGTTTCTTTCTTATTGGCTCAAAAAAATTTCTCAATTTCAAGATTAAATAAGAGAGATGTGTCACTTGTGTTTCGAGCTCTTCACATAAAAGATAAAAAAAATACCTAAAAAGAATAACAAAACACAAAGTGAAAAGATAATATAAAAATAAAAACTATAAACAATTAAAATAATCAAGAATTCAATCTTAAACAATCAACTCAAATTGTAACACCCTAGGCAAATCCCACATCGGCAAAACACGGGAGAGATGCTGGGTTTATAAGTTGGCGATTCGTAACCCCTAGTGACGGGTTTTAAAACCGTGAGGGCTTTGGCTCAGAGCGGACAATATCACTAGTGGGTCGGGCCATTACATTTGTGGTATCAGAGCCGCTCCGCGTGCAACCTTGAGCGATGGTGGGGCAAACCTCAGCGAGGACGCTGAGTCCCATAAGGGGGGTGGATTGTAACACCCTAGGCAAATCCCACATCGGTAAAACACGGGAGAGATGCTGGTTTTATAAGTTGGCGATTCGTAACCCCTAGTGACGCGTTTTAAAACCGTCAGGGCTTCAGCCCAGAGTGGATAATATCACTAGTGGGCCGGGCCATTACACAAATGGTGCCAAAAACTTGATAAGGACTCACTATAAGTGCATGAGTCATTCAAGTAGTATAGAAAAAAGATATCGTTCTCACGAAGAGTTGTATTTTCAATTGAATTTTTTATGTAAAATAAACTATATTAAATTGCAATATAATCAAACAAATAAGAGAAATTGAGAATTTAAAGTTTCAAATATGAAAATGCAAGGCTCAATGCAATGAATAACTAATTTAATAATTGACTAAATAAAGAAATTGAGAAATTAATAATGAAAATTGATGAAATGAGATTTATCTAAGTGCTCAAAATTAAAATTTCAAGCAACAATTGTAAAAGATGATTCCGAAGTTAAGGGTTCATATTCAAGTACATTTAAAATTTTCCCTAGTTAGCCCAATTTATAAAATCTATATTTAAAGGAGATCGATTCTAAAATCTTTTGAAATCTTTTTTGAGTGAAATAATGAGTGTCTTGATTAATTAAATCCTACTTTTGTGAAGTTTAAAATTATCCAAAACCTATTAAAATCTTTAATCAATCTATAAACCCTCTTAATCTTTAGTTTGTTTATAGATCTAAGTTAATTACGTCTAATTTCTTAATTATCTATCACTTGGTTTTCTCCTTTCAGTCCTTCAACCAAGGATTAAGAACATAACTTAATGGGGCCCTACATTAAGCATGTCAATAAGCATACAAGAAATAGATTAAACCTTATAAATTTCATTAAATTGGAGCTAACTCAGTTTAAATGCACAAAAGTAACTCAAATATTATATCCCCAACTCTAGAATCTAAACAATTACTCACAATCCATGTTCATTATAAGAAAATCAAGGTAGAAGAAGGAATAAAACATGAAAAATAAACTAAAACGTGAAAAACTCGATGTTTGGCATGAAGAAATAGTGAAGAAGATAAAGATTCCAAGCTCTGTAGGCAAAAATGATGTGCTCAAGTCGTTTCTCTCTCCTTTTCCTTCAATTGTTTTGTCTTTTTTTTTCCCAAAAAGTGATGTAAGAAAGCTTTTATATCTCCTGACAAAACCCTAAAATAGGTTAAAAATGGTGTGAGGTGAGGTCATTGCACGTGTGTAATAATTTGCCACATTAGCTGATTTATGTAAAGATGCATAACTAGTGGAGTTCTTGTGTAGGATTTTATGAAGAACTAGGTCTGGGAAGGAAGGTTGGAGATGAGTTTGCATGGCCATGCACGGCCCTGTGCACATTTATGTAAGTTTTGAAATTCTTCCCGTGATACTACATAAGCAGTTGCACAGGTTACGTAGCATCTTGTGCTACTCTCAATAGACTTTAGTTGTTTTCCCAGGCTCTTGCATAAGCAACTACATGGGCATGCACGAAGATGTGCAACTTTTTGTAGACTTTAGCATTTCTCCCATTTTCTTAATCCAAGTTGCATAAGCTATGCAGCTCCTTATGCAACTTTGGCAGCCCTCAAACTTTATAATTTTTAAACTTCATTTTTGGCATCTTTGAGCTTGAAATTCATTTTTCAAACATGCAATTGACTTTTAATTCTTCAAAAACACCATTTAACCTATAAAAACAAGAATAAATTCACAAACTAAACTAAAATTAACAAATATAAAAAAAAACTAATTAAATAACTAATGAAATTAACTAAAAGTAACCAATAAAAGGATAAAATGACTATAAAATCTAGCCTAAATAACTCTATGATATGCATATATCAATGGTGTTGTTGTAATTTGTGTTATTTTAAAATTAGTTATAATGTGTTGTAAAATGTTTTTTCTTGTTATTTTGTATTACTAATGACTACGGACTCATGTAATGATGTATTCTGAAAATAATTGAGATTTAGAACAGGCATTATAAAAGTTGAGCTCGACCTCGAGCTGACCAAAATCAAACTTGAGCTGACCAAATTTAAACTCTAGCTTATCAAACTCGAGTTCAAGCTTACTAATCTCGAGTTGGTCATACTCAAACTATAGCTTATTGAACTCGAGCTTATCAAGCTCGCATTCGAAATCATTTAAATAAGCTTATCAAGCTTGACACTAGTTGAGCATGAGCTTGGCTCGTTAATATAATCAAACAAAATTAAAACTAGTCGAGCTTGAATCAAACTTAAATTTAATATATTTCAAATGAATTGAGCTTGAGCTTTAATTTTAAAGCTTTAAACAAGGCTGAGCCTAAAACATTTACTTGCAAACCAAGCCTGAACAAGCCAAAACTCGACTCGGCACTGTTTAGTTACACCCTAAACATGACTTTAAAGTCAAGTAGTAGCAAATCGCCCCTGGACTTACATAGAGTGTGTGAGTGTTGCCCTCAAACTATAATCAATCTGATTGTCATGCAAGACTCAAATAGAGAGTCTCTAAATGATTTATTTAGGTCCTAAAGAGAGATATTTATAGAGTTTAGTACTAATTAGGAAGACCAAATCCTAGCTTGAATAGGAAAAAACTTTACTTTTTGATCAAACTTCCTAACTAGTGTGATCCTTTCCCTCTCTTTCATTCTCCAATTTGGATATGAGAAATATGGCTGCCTATTTTTATTTTTATTTTATTTTTAATTATTTTATATTATTCTATTCCTATTTTGGCCTAATTTCTCCCTAGGGGCAAGAACATGTCCAAGTTCACTTTCTACCTACTTGGGTGGAAGAAACGGGCTTAAAGTAAGGTCCTATTAGCCCTTGCTTCAATTGGCACTCCCTAGGTTCACTTTGGTTCAGTGTATCTCTAGGTTAGGTCTAACTAAAACACAGAAGGTCCATGTCTTTGCTTACAGGCCTATTAGACCTCCTAAGCTATTTGCATTTTTTTCAATTAGTTTTATATTTTTATTTTATTTTTTATTGACATATTATTATTATTATTATTATTATTATTATTATTATTATTATTATTATTTGCGTAAAAAAACATCTCATTCCATCTCTTTTGTGTCTTTAGGCACTTTAAATCCTTTCATTGTCGTCATTATTGGGTTTCTCACTACCTCATATATGCAAGTCCTTAGGTTACTAAAATTAGGAGCTACACAAATCTTAACTTGCATGGATATCTCTAAAGCAAGCATTAACTAAAGCATTTAATAACATCAAGCATCATTAAAACAAAATTTAAGAGTTGGAAGAGAAAATTTTATACAAATAACCCTTAAAAGTTAGAAGTTGTATATAATTATGTAACTTATATAACCTATCTTATTTGTACCTCTAGAGTTTTCCTAACTGGACTTGTACATCTATTTATACTCAATTTCAATTAATATATCCCTAAAACTCACCTCTAGTAACTATTTGTTATGGAAGGCACACATCTTACCTTTACTATTTGGATACAACTTAGCCAACCATATTGATGGCACTCAAGCTTCACCACCCCAAATGCTTGAGAACAACACACCAAATGCAGCATACTCAATGTGGTTTTAACATGATCAATTAATGCTCAGTTGGATATCTCATTCATATTTGAACCACTGCTACCGTAAGTCATTGGCATAAATTTAGCAAAGGTTGTTTTAACTTTCAGTACCCTAGTAAAAAAGCTAAATCCTAGTGCCATTTTTCCCTGATCCTGATCCTAAGACTTGTCTTAAGTTGCCAATTTTAGTGGTTTTTAGCTCTGTTTTTTTTTTCACATTAAATAACTTATATATGGAAATTATTTTTCATGGAAATTGTTTTCTAAGAAAATATTTTTCAATGTTTGGTTGCAATGTTAAAGTAATAGTATATAATTATATTATACATGTACAATGTATGTGTTTTCAAATTTTAATAAGATTGTTAAAGTCCAAAAAATGATTTTCTCTTTAGAAAAAAAGAAGTCATTCTCCTTAAAAATGACATGATTTTACCTTCGTTGATTCATTTTCTGAATATCCCAAATGCTAGAAATGCAAAAAATATTTTTCAAGAAAATATATTCTACAAAACATGTGAAAATTGTGCAAGTGGGGTCTAATTGCTTATTTATTCTTAAGAAACTTATCTATAATTAAAAAAAAAAAGTCCAAATAAATCTCTCAACTTTTCATCGAAGTTCAAATAAGCCCAATTTAATCTTTTTGGTCAAACAATTCAGAACTTTGCATTTATATCCAAATAAATTGATTTTTTTTTAAATATATATATTTTAAATTTTTACTAAAAAAATATTAATTTTTTTATTTTAAATATTAAAAATTATTTATTATTTTTAATTAAAATTAAAAATTAAAGAACAAAAAATTAAACACTCAACCGCAAATCTACAATCCAAATTCACGAGGAATTTGGCTCTTCAATTCAAAATTCTCGTTCATCCTTCTCCATCCCTATTTTCCATTTTTCTCCAGTAAGATCACCTACTCATCGATAGCCTCGCCTTTAAGGATATTCATATTGACCCTTTTACCTCTCTCTCTGTATAGATCTTCCTCCCTCAGTCCACTCTCAATCCTCTTGAACTTAATTATAAGCCCCAACTAACTTAATTTCAAGTTTTTGTAAATAATTGGAGCTGCTACCAAAGAAAAGAGGGGTGCTTTGTGCGGTGGTGGTGTCATTAAGTTGCAAAAAGGTAAAACTTATGCAAGTATCAGTGTCATTTAGTAGCAAAAAGGAGATTGGAGATGCTTTGATAGTTAGAAAGTGAAATATGGGTTGTATTTAATTTTCTGGGTTTGTATGTGTGAAATTCTAGATTTATGAAGGAGAATGAGTTGAGTTTGTGTTTAAATGTGTTTGAATTTGTGAAATTTTCGAATTTAAATTTTTGTCATTGGTGTTTTTTTTTCATTTTTTAATTTTTATTTTAATTAAAAATAGCATATAATTTGTAATATTTAAAAATTATAGAAATAATATTTTATTATTAAAAAAATAATTTTATTAGGTCTAGACTTTTTTGGAATTAAATGCAAAGTTCTAGGTTTATTTGGCCGAAAAGATGAAATTAAGTTTATTTGGACTTCAATGAAAAGTTAAAGGCTTATTTGGACTTTTTTCTATCTATAATACCTAGGGTTGAGCATGGTTTGGTTTGGTTTCATTCTGCTCCTGGGAGGAATCGAAACCGTGCTAAAGTTCAATTTTTTTTTTCTTGGATCGGAATTGGAATTGAAAACCTAAAAAACCAAATTAAAAGTTTTAGTATGATTCTTCAGTTTTTCAATTTTGGCTCCAATTTTAATTCATACTTAAAAAAAAAATACACATTCCTTTGGTTTTTTTTTTCCAAAGAACAACGATCGTAAACATCTACCATCCAAATATCAATACTCATAATCAAAATAAAATACCAATAGAATAAAATAAAAGTAGCACTTTGTTGCTTACAACAAAAAAAAAAAGTTCAAATAAATCTTTGTACTTTTAGTCAAGATCAAAATAAGTCAAAAATCAACTTTTAATCAACTTTTAATTCAATTAAGGACAGAACTTTCTAATTAAGGCTAAATAAATCTTAACCTAATAAAATTTTTAATGATACAATATTATTTGCTAATTTTAAATGTTAAAAAGTACTTATTATTTCAATTAAAATGAAATTAAAAAAAAAAATCAAACAACATGATGAACAAACCCAAAAAGAATAAACCCAACAACCAAAAACAAATCCAGAAACCAAGAATTAAGAAAAAACCCAGCAACATCATCAATAATCATTTGAAAAAAAAAAAAAAGAGAAATAAATTTAAAATAGCCAATCACACAGCAGCAAACCCCTTTCGTGTTTTCATGCTAGACGCCCCACTTTCTCTTCACTACATTCTTTCCAACCTCAAGCTCAACCAACGAAACCAACGATCTCTCCTCCTTAGCAATAACGTCCTACGACATTAGGGGTGGCTACAAGAAGACCATCGTTGCAAGAAGGCCCATTGCAACAAGGTCAAATTACAACCCAGGTGAAACATCTTAACTGCTGAAACATCTCCTTCAATCGGAAAGCTCACACTATAACCCAGGTGAAACATTTCTGAGCAATCACCGGACAAAAGAAGGCAGCACCTTTACTTTTTATTTTTTCAGAGTTTATCGAAGAAAAGGAAGAAAGAGATGGTTGAGGTATATCTAGAAGAATCTGGATAATCGATTTGTTAGTTTGCAATTGAGACTCGGGTAATTTGATGGTTTGTAGTTGGGTACATGCGGATTCCATGGGTTGTTTTGCTCTCTTTTATTATTTTTTTTTTCATTTTTATTAAAAAATGTTTAATTATTTTTAAAATTTAAAAATATAAATTTAATATTTATTTTTAAAAAATTAAAAAGGTTTTATCTTTATTTGAGCTGAAAGTTTATTTTGAGCTTATTTGATTTTCAACTATGAATACAGAGGCTTATTTAACCTTTTTCTATATGGAAAAATATTTGATATCAAAATAAAAATAAAATACAATAATTGAAGAGAAATCATCAAAGAACTTCCATGAGAGCGCATAATAATCCGATAAAAAAAAAAAAAACTCTCCAAAATACTTCTCCAAAATGATAGCAACTTCATTGTCAAACAATAAACATATTAGTAAATCAACACTTTCAATTAAATAAAGATCAAAACAAATGTTATGCCAATTTATTACTTACAACATCTAGCAATCTAGTTCTTGGAACGATGAACTCCATAACTCTAGAAGCTTTCATAATCTCTAAATTTCATTACTAAAAAAAATGTGAGTTGAAGAAAAAAAATTATATATATTAAATAGTCAAAGAATATACAATTTATTTAATGAAATAGTTATATTTGATTTTCAATAGATAGGCTTGCATGGATTTCTCAACCAAAGAAAATTTGTTGAGTTCAAACCAAATAATTATATAAACCAAATATTTATAAATTTATATATATGTTTTTTCATGAATATGTTGATTAAAACTTCAAAATATCGCTTTTAACTTGTTTGGGACAATTTAGTTGAAAGAGCACAATCCCTATGCATTGTCTTCAAGAAACAAGAAGAATATTACTTCATTATCAAGATTCAAGACAACTCTTTTAAACACTAATCCCTTATCTTCTGATCAATTCTTTTTAATTTAAAAAAATATATATTTTTTCAAAAAAAATAAAAATCAAACAAGATAGTTTGAGAATTCAATTGATTTTTTTTTCTTACAAATGATTAATTTCAATAAAGCAATAATCATCAAATGTCTTGGTTCCATTTTATTTGGTCTAATTTAATGATAATCTGTCCTGAAACAAGAAGAGATTCTCTACTTGAGTCATTCAAGACGATGACTCCGGTCTTAGGGGTTCTTGGCTGATGCAATTGCAGAGACAATGGGACTTCTAATCACATGCGTTCCATTAACCTCGTTCCAGCTCAAGAATCCATAATTCCCAAAATAATCACTCTGTGAAGCAACACTGTCAACTTCCAAATTGATTTCCACAGTCAGGTTAAACTCTGCTTTGGTATATTTTCCCGGAAAGTTGACTGTTGATGGTTGCACGACAACTTTCATGCCCGGGGGAGCTTCCACCACCGCGTTATAAATGGAGGCTGTATCTGCCACATTCAGCAACACCCTCCTGAAGGTAGAGGTAGTTGAATTAGTCTTGTTCAAAATGACAATGAAAGAAGGATAATTAAGATCCAAACTTGCATATTTGCAACTAAAATTCGATGTTCCTGTGATGATTTGGATCTGCTGGCTTGTGTAGTTCAATGCACAGAGATAGTTAATGTAATCCTCAACCTCAATATCATACACTAGTCCAGGGTCCATGGCCTTGTTAGGATTCAAGTGGCCTGCTCCAAAATCAAGAGGGGTACCAGCAACTGCGGTGGTCATATCAATGATTCTACCATTTGCATTGTCTGTAACATCTGCTGTAGTCATCATAGCTGATCGGATGGCAGCTGAGCTCCAGTCACGGTGGGTAGCTTTGAGCAGTGCAGCTACACCAGCTGTGTGGGGGCATGACATTGATGTGCCAGAGACAAGAGCATAATCTGTCAGCAAATAATCATCGTCACGAATCAGTGCAAAGCCCCTGTTAGGAACCCAGGCTGCCAAAATAAGATGCCCAGGAGCTAATATATCAGGTTTCAGAATCCATGGGGATCTCCCATCAGGTCCTCGCGAGGAAAAATATGCTACTTTTGGAGCTGGCTTAGTGCCTAGTGTGGTTATACCAAACCTAACACTAACTGTTGCGTTTGTTGTATTGAGTATGTAAGTCTTTATTAAATCTCCATCTTTTGTGTTCACTGTCACAAATGGCAGATAAAATTCAGCAGGTCTTTGGAATTCCCCATAGGCTGAACTGAAGATAGCTCCAGCAATATCTGTACCATATATGTCTTCAGATCGAAACACTGATGATTCATTATCATAGTCGCAGAAGACAAACTTGCCTGCAACATCTTTGGAATCTAAAGAGTTCCAATCACAGAGTTCCTTTCTTCTATTTCCATGTCCAAAATATAGAGGAATCCTAGAGATAAACAAATTCTCTGGATACATCGATATTCCAGTGACAGTAATATCCCCATCTCCAAGTGTAACACGGGCTCCCAATTCACGGTCAACAGTTCCAGCACCAACTGTTGTGAGCCAAGGAGCTCCATTGAACATGGTGTATCCATGAGGGCCTGAATTTCCTGCAGAACATGTAACAAATATCCCTTTCTTCAAGGCTGCAAATGCTCCTATGGCTATTGGATTCTTAAAGAATGGTGTCTCTTTAAATCCTAAGGACAATGACATGATATCAACACCGTCTTCAATTGCTTGATCCATTCCAGCAAGTACATCAGTTGCTGCAGCATCAATGACACGGATATCCTTGCTATAGAACCCCACTTTGTACATAGCTAACCTGGCTGATGGTGCCATTCCGGTTGCTGTGCCTCCAGCGTAACCAAAGTAGTTAGCATTTTGCACTCGGCTCCCAGCTGCAGTTGATGATGTGTGGGTTCCATGACCCAAGAAATCCCTTGGAGAATCATAGTCATTTGTGTTTGATATATTCAGCCTGTACTGCTTCATCCCTTGGCTAAACTTGCGAGCTCCAATCAGCTTTTTGTTGCAATGTGAAGTGTTAAATTCAGTTCCAGTTTCACACGTGCCTTGCCAGCGCTGTGGCACTGGAGGCATGTTTCTATCGTTGAAGCTTTCGCTTTCTGGCCAAATTCCACTATCAAGAACACCAATGATTATGTCATCACCAAACTTGCCTGCTGGCCACAATCCAGAGTATGCGTTTAGGCCCAGAAATTGTGGAGTATGGGTAGTATGGAGATGGCCATATGATTCTGGGAAGGTCGAAACATGAGCAGGTAATTTTTCCAGTTGATTAAGGTGGGTTTGTGAGAGTACAGCACTGAAACCATCCATCACATGCTTGTAGGAGTAGAGATGGACTGGGGAAATGCCATCTGGTGATGACAGGGATGATAGAGTTGACGTGTACCAATCATGGTGTGTAGAGAAGGGAGCTGGCATTGCTGATTTGTCCATGTGGATGATGTAGGTGCTACGTTCATTCCCGGTGGGCAGTGATTTGGAAATTGAGAAGAGGAGGAAGATTGTAAGCAGAAATTTGTAAAGAGCAAACTGACCCATTTTACAGGTCAGCGGAATATTAGATATTAGGGCTTGGATTACAAATATACACACTGCAAGTTTCAAGCCAAGACCTTTGTTCCATGAAATCAAGTAATCAACTGTAATCCAGAGACATATCTGGGTTATTATAACAGGTAAAAATGAAATGCTAACATTGAATTTAAAGAATGAAAATTTAAGCTGACAAGAGACATAATTAAGTTGTGACTGAGATTTGAAGTGTACACCATGCTAATTAAGGTTACCATAATGGGTCCATCCAATTTGTTTTTGGAAAGGTTCAATTCTCCAATCATGAAGAGACCTCCAATTTCAATTGGTATTGTGTCTGACACAGTTATTGGCAAGGTGCAATAATGTCAATGCATGCAAGTTGCCCAGTTATCCTGGTATCGGACCTTCTAAAAGATTGAGTCAAGGGTATGATTCTGTTAAATTGGTCAATTGTTCCAGGGATGAGGGAATTGAACCTCTTAGGTTGTTCATATGCCAATATCCAATCTAAGTAAATTTTTGTGCATGCCTAACTCTTGCGGAAGAGACCCATTAAAAACATTATGAGCAAAGGATAGAGATTTCAAATTGGATAAATAAACTAGACTAGAAGGAATTGAACCTGCGAGCCTGTCATAAAACAAATCAAGAGCCTAACTCTAATATAAAAAATTATTTCGTAATCAAGAGCCTGTAATACCAGGCTAATTGCAGCAACTTGTAGAATTTTTTATAATATCACAAGATATATTAAAGCACTTACTAGTGTAGGATATCCACCACTCATTATCTAGTAGAGCCTTCGCTTCCAGCTGTAGGGATGAGGGTTGAGACGTTTCCTCTGCAAGGCTTGTGGAGGCATATCTAGACATATAGAAGAAAACGATGGTAGCCCATATTGTTAAGTTCATGGAAGAGGCAATATTGTAGAAAGCCATTCAGGAAGAGTTGAGATAAGGGAGAGGAGAAACCGTTGAACCTGGAGCAAAGGAATGAGGGAGATAAAGAAAATGAACACTAAATCCTCCAAAGCAAGAAAAATCTCATAGGGATCAATTAACACTGATAGAACCAAAAAATAAGAAAGAACAAAAGAATCTTTACAATCTTTACAATCTTTAAAACGTTTCCTTAGCCAAAAAAAAAAAAAAAACACAAATATTACTTTAATTAACACCATATAATTAAAATGTGTAACATCTTTTTTTTTTTGGTTAAATTGTTGCGGCTTTCTTTTCTTATTTCTTGAGTTGTCTCCAATAATTCAGTCCTTTTTTTCATTGACTAAATGTAATGTTTTGTTCCTTCATTATTTTAAATTAGTCAATTACCCGTGAAATTACATAGTGTACTCTAAGTTTTGTTGTTTAGTTAATTTATCAAACTAAAGGTTACTTCATTTTCCAATGGTGCGTAGCCTTTCATCAAACATATGGCATACATAGAACTTTTATGTAAATAAATCTTGATGAATATCTCTCATTTTATAACAATGGAGTTGAAAAGTCCCTGATAATTAAACACAATTGGTAACATGTAGCATGTAAATTGGTTATAAGCTTTATGCTTAAAGGATTATTAAGGGAGAGGAGAAACCGTTGAACCTGGAGCACAGGAATGAGGGAGATAAAGAAAATGAACACTAAATCCTCCAAAGCAAGAAAAATCTCATAGGGATGAATCAACACTGATAGAACCCAAAAATAAGAAAGAACAAAAGAATCTTTACAATCTTTACAATATTTAAAACGTTTCCTTAGCCCAAAAAAAAAAAATATTACTTTAATTAACACCATATAATTAAAATGCGTAACATCTTTTTTTTTTTTTTGTTAAATTATTGCGGCTTTCTTTTCTTATTTCTTGAGTTGTCTCCAATAATTCAGCCCTTTTTTTCATTGACTAAACGTAATGTTTTGTTCCTTCATTATTTTAAATTAGTCAATCACCCGTGAAATTAGATAGTGTACTCAATAATACTAAGTTTTGTTGTTTAGTTAATTTATCAAACTAAAGGTTACTTCATTTTCCAATGGTGCGTAGCCTTTCATCAAACATATGGCATACATAGAACTTTTAAGTAAATAAATCTTGATGAATATCTCCCATTTTATAACAATGGAGTTGAAAAGTCCCTGATAATTAAACACAATTGGTAACATGTAGCATGTAAATTGGTTATAAGCTTTATGCTTAAAGGATTATTAAGGGAGAGGAGAAACCGTTGAACCTGGAGCAAAGGAATGAGGGAGATAAAGAAAATGAACACTAAATCCTCCAAAGCAAGAAAAATCTCATAGGGATGAATCAACACTGATAGAACCCAAAAATAAGAAAGAACAAAAGAATCTTTACAATCTTTAAAACGTTTCCTTAGCCAAAAAAAAAAAAACACAAATATTACTTTAATTTACACCATATAATTAAAATGCGTAACATCTTTTTTTTTTTTTGTTAAATTGTTGCGGCTTTCTTTTCTTATTTCTTGAGTTGTCTCCAATAATTCAGCCCTTTTTTTCATTGACTAAATGTAATGTTTTGTTCCTTCATTATTTTAAATTAGTCAATCACCCATGAAATTACATAGTGTACTCAATAATACTAAGTTTTGTTGTTTAGTTAATTTATCAAACTAAAGGTTACTTCATTTTCCAATGGTGCGTAGCCTTTCATCAAACATATGGCATACATAGAACTTTTAAGTAAATAAATCTTGATGAATATCTCCCATTTTATAACAATGGAGTTGAAAAGTCCCTGATAATTAAACACAATTGGTAACATGTAGCATGTAAATTGGTTATAAGCTTTATGCTTAAAGGATTATTAAGGGAGAGGAGAAACCGTTGAACCTGGAGCAAAGGAATGAGGGAGATAAAGAAAATGAACACTAAATCCTCCAAATCAAGAAAAATCTCATAGGGATGAATCAACACTGATAGAACCCAAAAATAAGAAAGAACAAAAGAATCTTTACAATCTTTACAATCTTTAAAACGTTTCCTTAGCCCAAAAAAAAAACAAAAATATTACTTTAATTAACACCATAAATTAAAATGCGTAACATCTTTTTTTTTTTTTTTTGTTAAATTGTTGCGGCTTTCTTTTCTTATTTCTTGAGTTGTCTCCAATAATTCAGCCCTTTTTTTCATTGACTAAATGTAATGTTTTGTTTCTTCATTATTTTAAATTAGTCAATCACCCGTGAAATTACATAGTGTACTCAATAATACTAAGTTTTGTTGTTTAGTTAATTTATCAAACTAAAGGTTACTTCATTTTCCAATGGTGCGTAGCCTTTCATCAAACATATGGCATACATAAAACTTTTAAGTAAATAAATCTTGATGAATATCTCCCATTTTATAACAATGGAGTTGAAAAGTCCCTGATAATTAAAAACAATTGGTAACATGTAGCATGTAAATTGGTTATAAGCTTTATGCTTAAAGGATTATTAAGGGAGAGGAGAAACCGTTGAACCTGGAGCAAAGGAATGAGGGAGATAAAGAAAATGAACACTAAATCCTCCAAATCAAGAAAAATCTCATAGGGATGAATCAACACTGATAGAACCCAAAAATAAGAAAGAACAAAAGAATCTTTACAATCTTTACAATATTTAAAACGTTTCCTTAGCCCAAAAAAAAAACACAAATATTACTTTAATTAACACCATATAATTAAAATGCGTAACATCTTTTTTTTTTTTGGTTAAATTATTGCGGCTTTCTTTTCTTATTTCTTGAGTTGTCTCCAATAATTCAACCCTTTTTTTCATTGACTAAATGTAATGTTTTGTTCCTTTATTATTTTAAATTAGTCAATCACCCGTGAAATTACATAGTGTACTCAATAATACTAAGTTTTGTTGTTTAGTTAATTTATCAAACTAAAGGTTACTTCATTTTCCAATGGTGCATAGCCTTTCATCAAACATATAGCATACATAGAACTTTTAAGTAAATAAATCTTGATGAATATCTCCCATTTTATAACAATGGAGTTGAAAAGTCCCTGATAATTAAACACAATTGGTAACATGTAGCATGTAAATTGGTTATAAGCTTTATGCTTAAAGGATTATTAAGGGAGAGGAGAAACCGTTGAACCTGGAGCAAAGGAATGAGGGAGATAAAGAAAATGAACACTAAATCCTCCAAAGCAAGAAAAATCTCATAGGGATGAATCAACACTGATAGAACCCAAAAATGAGAAAGAACAAAAGAATCTTTACAATCTTTAAAATGTTTCCTTAGCCCAAAAAAGAAAAACACAAATATTACTTTAATTAACACCATATAATTAAAATGCGTAACATCTTTTTTTTTTTTTGTTAAATTGTTGCGGCTTTCTTTTCTTATTTCTTGAGTTGTCTCCAATAATTCAGCCCTTTTTTTATTGACTAAATGTAATGTTTTGTTCCTTCATTATTTTAAATTAGTCAATCACCCGTGAAATTACATAGTGTACTCAATAATACTAAGTTTTGTTGTTTAGTTAATTTATCAAACTAAAGGTTACTTCATTTTCCAATGGTGCATAGCCTTTCATCAAACATATGGCATACATAGAACTTTTAAGTAAATAAATCTTGATGAATATCTCCCATTTTATAACAATGGAGTTGAAAAGTCCCTGATAATTAAACACAATTGGTAACATGTAGCATGTAAATTGGTTATAAGCCTTATGCTTAAAGGATTATTAAGGGAGAGGAGAAACCGTTGAACCTGGAGCAAAGGAATGAGGGAGATAAAGAAAATGAACACTAAATCCTCCAAATCAAGAAAAATCTCATAGGGATGAATCAACACTGATAGAACCCAAAAATAAGAAAGAACAAAAGAATCTTTACAATCTTTACAATCTTTAAAACGTTTCCTTAGCCAAAAAAAAAAAAAACACAAATATTACTTTAATTAACACCATATAATTAAAATGCGTAACATCTTTTTTTTTTTTTTGGTTAAATTGTTGCGGCTTTCTTTTCTTATTTCTTGAGTTGTCTCCAATAATTCAGCCCTTTTTTTCATTGACTAAATGTAATGTTTTGTTCCTTCATTATTTTAAATTAGTCAATCACCCGTGAAATTACATAGCGTACTCAATAATACTAAGTTTTGTTGTTTAGTTAATTTATCAAACTAAAGGTTACTTCATTTTCCATTGGTGCGTAGCCTTTCATCAAACATATGGCATACATAAAACTTTTAAGTAAATAAATCTTGATGAATATCTCCCATTTTATAAAGATGGAGTTGAAAAGTCCCTGATAATTAAACACAATTGGTAACATGTAGCATGTAAATTGGTTATAAGCTTTATGCTTAAAGGATTATTAAGGGAGAGGAGAAACCGTTGAACCTGGAGCAAAGGAATGAGGGAGATAAAGAAAATGAACACTAAATCCTCCAAAGCAAGAAAAATCTCATAGGGATGAATCAACACTGATAGAACCCAAAAATAAGAAAGAACAAAAGAATCTTTACAATCTTTACAATCTTTAAAACGTTTCCTTAGCCCAAAAAAAAAACACAAATATTACTTTAATTAACACCATATAATTAAAATGCGTAACATCTTTTTTTTTTTGGTTAAATTATTGTGGCTTTCTTTTCTTATTTCTTGAGTTGTCTCCAATAATTCAACCCTTTTTTTCATTGACTAAATGTAATGTTTTGTTCCTTTATTATTTTAAATTAGTCAATCACCCGTGAAATTACATAGTGTACTCAATAATACTAAGTTTTGTTGTTTAGTTAATTTATCAAACTAAAGGTTACTTCATTTTCCAATGGTGCGTAGCCTTTCATCAAACATATAGCATACATAGAACTTTTAAGTAAATAAATCTTGATGAATATCTCCCATTTTATAACAATGGAGTTGAAAAGTCCCTGATAATTAAACACAATTGGTAACATGTAGCATGTAAATTGGTTATAAGCTTTATGCTTAAAGGATTATTAAGGGAGAGGAGAAACCGTTGAACCTGGAGCAAAGGAATGAGGGAGATAAAGAAAATGAACACTAAATCCTCCAAAGCAAGAAAAATCTCATAGGGATGAATCAACACTGATAGAACCCAAAAATAAGAAAGAACAAAAAAATCTTTACAATCTTTACAATCTTTACAATGTTTCCTTAGCCCAAAAAAAAATCCATAAATATTACTATAATTAACACCATATAATTAAAATGTGTAACATCTTTTTTTTTTTTGGTTAAATATTCATCTTTTTTTTTTCTAGCTAACATAAGTGCAGCAAAAAAGAATGAATGTCACACCTTACCCCTCTGTAAGGCATAACATGATCCCGTAGAATACCTAATGAACTACCGCACTTCACCTACCGATAACTCATTAAGTACCCTACAAGGGATTTTAAAACAATTTTCTTATTTTTTGATAAGTGGTGAGCATTTTCTAGTAAGTACTTAACACATTTAATTAAAATTAAAACTAGTTAATATTTTTGGTCCATTTTAGTTTTTCGCAAATTCTATAAAAATTTTGACAGAGTTTCCTCTGTATTTTGAGAAAACCGTTCTTCGAATACCTGTAAAAAGCACTTCTAAAAGTTTTTCTCAACCACTACTTCGGTTTCACAATCAAACTCAATCAATTTCTCAAAATTCACAAGTTCAATAATTCTCAAAATACTGTCAATCAATATCATTCATATTTCATTAAAAACAAAACAATTTATACACATCCTTACAAATTTATATCAAAGGAAACACAAACTAAACTTTATTACAAACTTCATACAAATTTGTGTACAAGCTGCTCAAGACCCATTTTTACATGTCCATACATTTATGTGCAATATATACATCAAAAGAAGTATTTACGTTAGGGTATAAATTATGCCGAAGACTTCAAGTGATGACTTCACACACCTCAGAAATTTCATCTGCTTCCTCTAATCTCTGTATCTGCGATAGCAACAAAAGCTATCGCTGAGTACTAGGACTCAGTGGTGCACAATATACTAAAATAATCTTTATGCAAAACTTAAAGCACATTTATTCAAAAATTTGACTAAACATGAGCATTAAACATCAAACATGAATCATGAGGTTTTAATGCAAACCAAGTTCATTTCGAAGTATCAAAACACATTTCATAAAACCCACAGTTAGATCACGCCATTCGAAACAAATAGAATCTCAATAGCCAGAGGCTAAAGAGAAATCACATGAATCTCAATAGCCAGAGGCTAAAGAGAAATCATATCACAAGGCTAGCTAGCTCATATATATGGATATCCATTCACATCCTCTTCTACTGGCACACCTCAACACTTCTCCAGAGAAGGAATCAAAATTCGAAACTAATTACCCCCACTAGTCGTGCTAGTGAGGTGTTCAAATATATGGTCATGATACTGTGGTTTCAAAACTTATCTTAACAATTTGCTAAACATTGTCTTTTCAAATATACATAATAACTTTCAACAATTTAGATCAAACATCATAAGAATGCCATAATCCCATATTTCAAATTATTCAAAACGATATGCAAAAGATGATTATAAAAGTATATGTTGTGCACAAACCTCAAACGAGTCGCTTGTTGGCCTTGACTCGACTCCTCGGGTTCTGTCCCGGTATTCTTTTCCACTGAAATATGAAATTTTCCAATTTTTCAGTACTAAAATTTAAAATAAATCCAAAATAAACTTAACTTCACATTTACCTAGCTCTAACGTGTTAAATTCGATGTTCTCGAAATTTTGTGTTTCGGGTTACTATTCACTGCACTATTCAAGTCAAATTATTGACTTTCTAAGGCTTAATAGGTATGGGAACTCCAACTTCACCCACATACCACATTTTGGTCACCAAACTTGTTGGTTTTGGTCATTTGTTTAAAGCTTAGGTCATTTTGGCAAAATTGCCAATTTTCGGTTTTGGTTCTCCGAAGTTGCACTATTCCATTGGTCGATCTACTGTTGGAATTTAACAAAACTTCCTTCATAGAAAATGTTCCTTATTGTCTTAAGCGTATTCTCATTTTTGGATCACCTCAATCGGAGTTTTGTAGCTCAAGTTATGGCCAAAATAAGTTTACTGTTCACGTGCACTGTTCATACTGCACTTTTGGGTTCTGGCAGATTTTGATCCAACTTTGGTCAGTAATTTGATCAAGTTAAGTTCATAATTTGGTCTCACTTTCTTCATATGAAATGTTCTACTATGTCTTAGGTTTCCATCGGTTCAAGAATCGCCTAAATCCGAGTTTTCTAGAGAGAGTTATAGCTATTGGAACTTTACTGCTCAATGGCAATTCTGCAGAGTTGCAGGTTCAATAACTCAATTTTGCTCAATAATTTGACTAGGTTATGGCATAATTTGGGGTGATGTTCTTTATGAAAGTTTTAGATCTATATCTTATCTAATTACGGTTAAAATTTCAGGTCAATTTGACCTACCTAGCTCGAGTTATGACCAAATGAACGAGCATCGTTCATTTGGTCGATTTGGTGCGATGGCAGCCTGCTCTCATTTCACTTTGGTCAGTTGGTTCACCAAGTTTTGGTCAGTTTTTGGCCATGGTTCCTTAATGAAAATTGTGCTATTTTATGTCTATTTTCATCTCCAATTGGTGGCATATCAATTGGGCTTGTAAAATTCCTGTTTTGGTCCTTCAAAGTAGGTTTGGTCATGCTGCCAGCAGCATGACCATTTGACCTACGAATTTGGTTTTTATTCCAACAATTCCCACACATCTCTTTTGGTCATTATTGACCATTTTTCATCTCATAATAGACCAAAGTCATCATTTAAGCATTTCTCAAAATTTGGTTCACAAACCCTAGCATTCAAACCTTAATCTCACTAACTCTTGCATTTAACCATTTCAATGCTTTAACTATCATCACTTAACTCATTAAGGTTCATATTCCTATCCAAGTCAATCAAGCCATGCAAATTACACTCTCCACAATGCTGGCCGAAATTCCCTCTCTTCCTAATCATGCAATATTTTTCAATTTCTTCATATGATCTCATTCATTTCTACCCTAAATCCATCATATATATACTAAAAAGAAAAGTTGGATTAGCTTACCTTAAGTGAGCAGAATTTGTCTATCCAATTCTTCAACTTTGCTTGATTTATTTACTCCCAACCTTCTTATCAAAGTTCAAATACAAGTTTTAGTTATGGGATGTAAAGATTTCATGGCAAGATTTAGGGTTTAAAGGAAGCTTTAGATGGCTTCAATGGAGGTTTCATTCATGGGGAAGCAAGGAGGGTTTCGGCTGGTTTGGGTTGGGAGAGAAGATGAGGGTAATTTTTCTTTTCTTTGTTTTATTTTTGTCTTACTCAATAGATATTTAACTTAGTCAACATTGGTAGGAAATTAAAAATCAATTGTGACATCATTTTGATGTCATAAAGTAATGTAATTAGCTTTTTCTTTTCTTTTCTTTTCTTTTTTTTTCATTTATCTATTAGTTCTTTAATTTAATTCCCGATTCCGAAATTTTCTTTTCTCCGATTTTATTTGACAGTTAGGTCAAGAGTCAGCTCTCGGGGTCAATTGACCAAATTGCCCCTCGCCGGTTCATCCCGGTTTGCAAATAATCCAATATTTCTTCCGGCTCCCTGACCTAATTATTTGACTGACTTAACCGTTCTTTTTCGTGATTTTCTCTTTTCCACTGTGTTCATAAGGGTCCTAAGGACCGCAGCGTCACTTTTTACGGTTCAAAATTTGAGTTTAAAACAACTTCGCGATGCTCGTTCAGGAAGTTACTCATCGCCGTGACTCTCTCTGCTTAACCACTTATGTTCTGTTTTTCTAATTTATAGATAAATAATTAAACAATACAAATTATATGTTTTAATGTCATCTCAAGTTCTCATAAGTGTGCTTATAAACACCTTAATAGTCCAGACCCACACCGGTCACCGAATAAAGAAAATTTACTGTGCTATGCAAACGGGTGTTACAATTCTCTCCCCTTAAAATAAAATTTTGTCTCAAAATTTTACTCGTACTAATCTCTCGAGCAGTTGTGGTGCTTTGTCTCCTCATGTCCTCTACTCGTTCCCAAGTAGCCTCCTGGCCTGAATGATGGTTCCACAGCACTTTTACCAACGGTATCTGCTTGTTCCGTAGCTGCTTCACTTTATAAGCCAGAATCACTATGGGTTCTTCTTCATATGTGAGGTCTGGATTCACTTCAATTTCCTCTACTGGTAATACATGAGATGGGTCTGATCGATACCTCCTCAACATAGACACATGGAAGACATTATGTATCTTCTCCAACTCTGGAGGTAGTGCCAACCGATATGCCAAAGGACCCACTCTTTCCAGAACCTCGTATGGCCCAATGAAGCGAGGACTCAGTTTCCCCTTTCTGCCGAATCTCATAATTCTCTTCCAAGGAGAAACTTTGAGGAAAACTTTCTCACTCATTGCATACTCAATATCCCTTCTCTTCAGATCAATGTAGGACTTCTGACGGTCTGATGCAGTCTTAAGTCGATCTCGAATCACCCTGATTTTCTCTTCAGTCTGTTGAACAATTTCGGGTCCGATCATCTTTCTTTCACCCACGTCATCCCAACATAATGGGGTTCTACATTTCCTGCCATACAAAGCTTCATATGGAAGCATCCCAATGCTTGATTGGTAGCTGTTGTTGTAAGCAAACTCAATCAAAGGCAAGTGTGTATCCCAACTACCCTCAAACTCAATCACACAAGCCCATAGCATGTCCTCCAATATCTGAATTACCCTCTCTGACTGGCCATCTGTCTGTGGGTGGAATGCAGTACTGAAGTTCAATCTAGTTCCTAGGGCTCTCTGAAGACTACCCCAGAATCTAGAAGTGAACCTAGGATCTCTGTCTGACACGATGGATACTGGCACTCCATGCAGTCTCACAATCTCATCGATGTATAACTTGGCCAATCTTTCTAAACTGTAGTCCATCCGATCGCGTAAAATGAGCAGATTTAGTCATCACAACAATGACCCAAATCGCATCATGACTCTTCCGTGTCCTCGGAAGTCCCATCACAAAATCCATCGTTATTCTTTCCCATTTCCACTGCATCTGGTAGTGGATGTAACAACCAATGGTACTTGATGCTCTGCCTTTACTTGCTGACAAGTTAGGCATTTGGACACAAACTCTGCCACATCTCTCTTTATACCCATCCACCAGTAATGCTCCTTTAGCCCTCTATACATTTTTGTGCCACCAGGGTGCATGGCAAAAGGAGACTCATGTTCTTCCTTCAAAATGATCTGCCTCAAATCAACATCACTAGGAACACATATTCTGCCCTGGTGTAGCAAAAGACCATCATCTCTGATTGAGAATTATGGTTTCTTGCCCTGTCGGACTTCTTCCATCAACTTCTGATACTTCTGATCATTCTGAGCAGCCATTCTAATCTGATCAATCAACACTGGCTGTACATGCCATGCAACTGCTGTCTGCCCCTCATCGTTAATCTCTAAGCTGGCATGCAATGATCTCAACTCATGTACCAAAGACAAAGGAGTAACTTGTAGACTTGCCATAGTCTTGTGACTTAAGGCATCAGCCACAACATTAGCTTTCCCTGGCTGATAGTCTATCAGACAATCATAGTCTTTTATCAACTCTGACCATCTCCTCTGTCTCAAATTCAGCTCTTTCTGGGTGCCCAAATACTTTAAACTCTTATGATCTGTGTAGATGTAGCATTTCTCCCCATACAAATAATGTCTCCAGATCTTAAGAGCAAACACAATAGCTGCAAGCTCCAAGTCATGTGTCGGATAATTTATCTCATGCGGTTTTAGCTAGCGTGATGCATAGGCAATGATATTTCGATCTTGCATCAATACACAGCCTAACCCATTGTGAGAAGCATCACTAGAAACGGTATATTCTTTACCCGGGGTAGGTAAAGTCAGGACTGGAGCTTCAGTCAAACATTTCTTCAATTCATCAAAACTCTGTTGGCATTTATCCGTCCACTGAAATTTTACATCTTTTCTAAGCAGCTTGGTTAATGGAGATGCCAACATGGAGAATCCCTTCACAAATCTACGGTAGTATCCAGCTAAACCCAGAAAACTGCGAATTTCTGTGACATTTCTGGGTGGCCTCCAATTAAGGACAGCTTCAATCTTACTTGGATCTACCTTAATGCCCTGTTCTGATACTACATGCCCCAAGAAAGATAATTCTTTCAGCCAAAATTCACACTTCGACAATTTGGCATATAGCTGTTTCTCCCTCAAAGTTTGCAGTACAATCCGCAGATGTCTATCATGCTCTTCTGCATTCCTCGAGTAGACCACTATATCATCAATGAATACTACCACAAACTGGTCGAGGTATGGTCTGAAGATAGTGTTCATCAGATCCATAAAAGCAGCCGGAGCATTAGTTAACCCGAATGGCATGACCAAGAACTCAAAATGGCCATAGCGGGTTCTGAAGGCAGTTTTAGAAATACTCTGCTCTTGTACTTTCAGCTGATAATAACCTGATCTCAGGTCAATTTTGGAGAACACAGCTGCACCCCTCAACTGATCAAACAAGTCATTAATGCGGGGCAATGGATATCTATTCTTTATTGTCACCTTATTCAACTGCCGATAATCAATACACAAGTGGAGATTGCCATCTTTCTTCTTTACAAACAACACTGGCACTCCCCAAGGTGACACACTAGGGCGGATGAAGCCCTTGTCAAGCAACTCTTGCAACTGTACTTTCAACTCTTTCAATTCTGCAGGTGCCATTCTATATGGCGTTATGGAGATTGGATCCACACCAGGCATAACATCAATTTCAAATTGCACTTCTCTTTCTGGAGGTAATCCTGGCAATTCTTCAGGAAATACATCCGGAAAGTCACATACGAGGGATGTCCTCGGTCTTTGGACTCCCACTTGGGTGTCTATCACATGTGCCAAGTATGCTTCACACCCTTTCTCGATCATCCTTCCGGCTAGTGCAGCCGAAATGATGTTTGATGGCGAAATGCCTCTCCCGTGTATTACCACATCACCGCACAAAGGAGACCAAAAGTGACTGTCTTGATCATACCAATAATCATGGCGTGATGCCCGGCTAACCAATCCATGACCAAGATGATATCATACTCTCAAGGGCATCTCAATCAAGTCTCGACAGAAAACATGTCCTTGGATCACCAAAGGACAGTCTCTATAAATTGCTGACCGGACCTCTTGTCCTAAAGGACTAGTTACTAGCACTTCAAACCCATTTGCACACATGGAATGTTACAAGTGAACCGACTATGCTAGCACTAACATATGAATGGGTTGAACCCGGATCAAATAATACAAATACATCTTGACCAGAGATAGAGAATGTACCAGCTACCACATCGGAAGTCTCATTTCTTCGCTGTCTCATCGTAGACTCGGCCGACGCACTTCCTTGTGCATCGACCAATCAGACTGATCGCTCAAGCAAAGCCTCTACCTCTGCCTCTTCCTCCGCCAAATGATCGTGAACCTCGGGAGCAGGACTCGAATAGATCCTCAGCAGTAGTAGGAGCTGGACTAGATCTCGGAGCACTAGTACAGTCTTTAGCTATATGGCCCTTGCCTCTACAGTTAAAACAGGCTCCAGTGGCCCAATAACACTCCCCCCCATGAATCTTGCCACAAGTCTCACAGGCGGGCGTAATGTGAACCCTGCCGATCACGACTGCACCTAGGGGTCTCGCCCTGGAATTGGCCCTACCAAATCTTCCACCTCGACCCCGCTGGTCCACTAAACTTCTTTTTCTTTCCAGAGGTAGCACCGTAACTGCTCAACCGATTTTTCCCCTTGTCTTTTTCTCGATTTCTCGCCTTTTTCCTTCACTGGTTTGCTTCGCTCAACTCTCTCGGTTCAAGTGCTTGAGACATAAGCTCCGAGAAGTTCTTTGTGTCGAAATCCTACAACTTGCATCCGTATGCCGGGCTTCAAACCCATTTCAAATCTCTTGCACCTTGCTCATCGGTAGTAAGGAGACTCTCCGCATAGTGACTCAAAGTGGAGAACTCCTCTCATACTCGCCACCGATCGATTTCCTTGTTTCAAACTCAAAAATTCTTGCAACTTCGATCAACATATGCGTCTGGATGTATTTATGTCAACTCTCTAATGAAGTCATCCTGTGTCAAGATCGTGGTTCACCAAGCCGTGGGGATGGTCTTCCACCACCATACACATCCTCGAAGAGCGACACGAGTATTCAAACTTCAGCTCATCTGGGCAATGCAGTTTCTTAAACACTCTGTCCATTCTTTCAAGCCATTGCTCTGCCTCTAAAGGGTCCACTGTACCCTTAAATTCTGCAGACCCATACTTCAGTAATTTATCATATTGTCTTGCTGGAGGCAGTGGTTGTGCCACAGGTGGTTGTGGTGGAGTTTGAACAGGCATACCCCCAGCCATTTGTTGAAACATCGCAGCCATCTGCTGTGCGAATTGTACAGGAAACTGCGGCATTTGTGGGGCTGGTGCTGCTGACCCACTCACATTCTGCAAAGCTGGGGCTTCCCCTTGTGCCTCAGCTTCAACAGACTGCTCAACTGAGCGATCCCCTTCTTCCATTTCAATCTGAAGTTAGGGTATCTCCTGAATAAGTAACACATGGAGATTTCCCTCCGTTAGTTCATATTCATGATGTAATGCACTGTATGTAACAATTATGGACATTGAGCAGTTGTACTTAACAAAGAAAGACACAAATTCATAGGTTAAAACATACTTCAAAAATTTGCTCTGATACCACTAAAACATGTCACACCTTACCCCTCTGTAAGGCATAACATGATCCCGTAGAATACCTAATGAACTACCGCACTTCACCTACCGATAACTCATTAAGTACCCTACAAGGGATTTTAAAACAATTTTCTTATTTTTTGATAAGTGGTGAGCATTTTCTAGTAAGTACTTAACACATTTAATTAAAATTAAAACTAGTTAATATTTTTGGTCCATTTTAGTTTTCCGCAAATTCTATAAAAATTTTGACAGAGTTTCCTCTGTATTTTGAGAAAACCGTTCTTCGAATACCTGTAAAAAGCACTTCTAAAAGTTTTTCTCAACCACTACTTCGGTTTCACAATCAAACTCAATCAATTTCTCAAAATTCACAAGTTCAATAATTCTCAAAATACTGTCAATCAATATCATTCATATTTCATTAAAAACAAAACAATTTATACACATCCTTACAAATTTATATCAAAGGAAACACAAACTAAACTTTATTACAAACTTCATACAAATTTGTGTACAAGCTGCTCAAGACCCATTTTTACATGTCCATACATTTATGTGCAATATATACATCAAAAGAAGTATTTACAGTTAGGGTATAAATTATACCCGAAGACTTCAAGCTGATGACTTCACACACCTCAGCAGCTCAGTCTGCTGCTCCTCTAATCTCTGTATCTGCGATAGCAACAAAAGCTATCGCTGAGTACTAGGACTCAGTGGTGCACAATATACTAAAATAATCTTTATGCAAAACTTAAAGCACATTTATTCAAAAATTTGACTAAACATGAGCATTAAACATCAAACATGAATCATGAGGTTTTAATGCAAACCAAGTTCATTTCGAAGTATCAAAACACATTTCATAAAACCCACAGTTAGATCACGCCATTCGAAACAAATAGAATCTCAATAGCCAGAGGCTAAAGAGAAATCACATGAATCTCAATAGCCAGAGGCTAAAGAGAAATCATATCACAAGGCTAGCTAGCTCATATATATGGATATCCATTCACATCCTCTTCTACTGGCACACCTCAACACTTCTTCAGAGAAGGAATCAAAATTCGAAACTAATTACCCCCACTAGTCGTGCTAGTGAGGTGTTCAAATATATGGTCATGATACTGTGGTTTCAAAACTTATCTTAACAATTTGCTAAACATTGTCTTTTCAAATATACATAATAACTTTCAACAATTTAGATCAAACATCATAAGAATGCCATAATCCCATATTTCAAATTATTCAAAACGATATGCAAAAGATGATTATAAAAGTATATGTTGTGCACAAACCTCAAACGAGTCGCCTGTTGGCCTTGACTCGACTCCTCGAGTTCTGTCCCGGTATTCTTTTCCACTGAAACATGAAATTTTCCAATTTTTCAGTACTAAAATTTAAAATAAATCCAAAATAAACTTAACTTCACATTTATCTAGCTCTAACGTGTTAAATTCGATGTTCTCGAAATTTTGTGTTTTGGGTTACTATTCACTGTACTATTCAAGTCAAATTATTGACTTTCTAAGGCTTAATAGGTATGGGAACTCCAACTTCACCCACATACCACATTTTGGTCACCAAACTTGTTGGTTTTGGTCATTTGTTTAAAGCTTAGGTCATTTTGGCAAAATTGCCAATTTTCGGTTTTGGTTCTTCGAAGTTGCACTATTCCATTGGTCGATCTACTGTTGGAATTTAACAAAACTTCCTTCATAGAAAATGTTCCTTATTGTCTTAAGCGTATTCTCATTTTTGGATCACCTCAATCGGAGTTTTGTAGCTCAAGTTATGGCCAAAATAAGTTTATCGCTCACGCAATCGCTCATACTGCACTTTTGGGTTCTGGCAGATTTTGATCCAACTTTGGTTAGTAATTTGATCAAGTTAAGTTCATAATTTGGTCTCACTTTCTTCATATGAAATGTTCTACTATGTCTTAGGTTTCCATCGGTTCAAGAATCGCCTAAATCCGAGTTTTCTAGAGAGAGTTATAGCTATTGGAACTTTACTGCTCAATGGCAATTCTGCAGAGTTGCAGGTTCAATAACTCAACTTTGCTCAATAATTTGACTAGGTTATGGCATAATTTGGGGTGATGTTCTTTATGAAAGTTTTAGATCTATATCTTATCTAATTACGGTTAAAATTTCAGGTCAATTTGACCTACCTAGCTCGAGTTATGACCAAATGAACAGTTACTGTTCATTTGGTCAGTTTGGTGCAGTGGCAGCCTGCTCTCATTTCACTTTGGTCAGTTGGTTCACCAAGTTTTGGTCAGTTTTTGGCCATGGTTCCTTAATGAAAATTGTGCTATTTTATGTCTATTTTCATCTCCAATTGGTGGCATATCAATTGGGCTTGTAAAATTCCTGTTTTGGTCCTTCAAAGTAGGTTTGGTCATGCTGCCAAAGAAGATGACCATTTGACCTACGAATTTGGTTTTTATTCCAACAATTCCCACACATCTCTTTTGGTCATTATTGACCATTTTTCATCTCATAATAGACCAAAGTCATCATTTAAGCATTTCTCCAAAATTTGGTTCACAAACCCTAGCATTCAAACCCTAATCTCACTAACTCTTGCATTTAACCATTTCAATGCTTTAACTATCATCACTTAACTCATTAAGGTTCATATTCCTATCCAAGTCAATCAAGCCATGCAAATTACACTCTCCACAATGCTGGCCGAAATTCCCTCTCTTCCTAATCATGCAATATTTTTCAATTTCTTCATATGATCTCATTCATTTCTACCCTAAATCCATCATATATATACTAAAAAGAAAAGTTGGATTAGCTTACCTTAAGTGAGCAGAATTTGTCTATCCAATTCTTCAACTTTGCTTGATTTATTTACTCCCAACCTTCTTATCAAAGTTCAAATACAAGTTTTAGTTATGGGATGTAAAGATTTCATGGCAAGATTTAGGGTTTAAAGGAAGCTTTAGATGGCTTCAATGGAGGTTTCATTCATGGGGAAGCAAGGAGGGTTTCGGCTGGTTTGGGTTGGGAGAGAAGATGAGGGTAATTTTTCTTTTCTTTGTTTTATTTTTGTCTTACTCAATAGATATTTAACTTAGTCAACATTGGTAGGAAATTAAAAATCAATTGTGACATCATTTTGATGTCATAAAGTAATGTAATTAGCTTTTTCTTTTCTTTTCTTTTCTTTTTTTTTCATTTATCTATTAGTTCTTTAATTTAATTCCCGATTCCGAAATTTTCTTTTCTCCGATTTTATTTGACAGTTAGGTCAAGAGTCAGCTCTCGGGGTCAATTGACCAAATTGCCCCTCGCCGGTTCATCCCGGTTTGCAAATAATCCAATATTTCTTCCGACTCCCTGACCTAATTATTTGACTGACTTAACCGTTCTTTTTTGTGATTTTCTCTTTTCCACTGTGTTCATAAGGGTCCTAAGGACCGCAGCGTCACTTTTTACGGTTCGAAATTTGAGTTTAAAACAACTTCGCAGTCGTTCCCGAGGAAGTTACTCATCGCTGTGACTCTCGGCTCGTTTAACCTCTTATGTTCTGTTTTTCTTATTTATAGTTAACTAATTAAACATTACTAATTATTTGTGTTTATGGCTTCTCAAGTTGTCTTAAGTGTGGTTCTAATCCCCTTAATTGTCCGGACCGACACCGGTCACCGGAACAGTAAAATTTACCAGGCTATGCAAACGGGGTGTTACAATGAAAATAAATGCAACAAAAGCAGAAAAACCACATCAACAATCTCTGCCAATGTGTATGATGCCGCGAAAGGAAAGGATGGCCAAAATATCAAAGGGCCATGTAGTTATAGCTGCTGATCAAGGTAAGTGTCCTTGGGAGATCTTGGACTTAAATACCCTGAAACACTTACAGAAACATGTGCAACGTAATTCTTCAACCAGTCTGTGCTTCTTGTAGTCCACCCAGTCTGTGCTTGTTCTTGCACTTCAAGCATGCTTTTCCTTTCTTCCTCTACCAATATGTCAAGCTATCTCTTAGCCATGAAAATCTTGACAGTTTCAGTCCCTTCCTTCACTGCTTCTAATGGCGTGATCACAAGAGGATTTTGTTCCAAGTTCAATTTGGTCAAATTATACAATCGCCCAAATGGCTAAAGACACAGTGAGTGACTTTCCAGCCTTCATCAAGGCATTTCTCTAGGTTCAAATATTCCTTCGTACACTTGAGATGTAACAGCCCGATCCTTCTCCAGTTAGTATTGTCCGCTTTGGACCATGGGCCTCATGGATTTGTCCCTTGGGAGGTTTCATTCCCAAAAGCGCGCTGACCAGGTGAGGAAGGCTCCCACATATATGGCCCAAATCTTTTCTTCCCGTTTCCGATGTGGGACATGAAGTTTCTACCCCAGTGCGTAGCTGGTTGAACAAGCACTTCCCAACCCCATCCCTGGGTCGTGACAAGCCCACCAGCTTCCGCCTGGTGCGTCCTCGCACCACACACCATATTAGAGGGAGTCCAGCTCTGATACCACAAATGTAACGGCCCGGCCCACTAGTGATATTGTCCGCTCTGAGCCGAAGCCCTCACGGTTTTAAAACGCGTCAATAGGGGTTACGAACCACCAACTTATAAACCCAGCATCTCTCCCGTGTTTTGTCGATGTGGGATTTGCCTAGGGTGTTACAATCCACCCCCCTTATGGGACTCAGCGTTCTCGCTGAGGTTTGCCCCACCATCATTCAAGGTTGCACGCGGAGCGGCTCTGATACCAAATTGTAACAGCCCGATCCTTCTCCAGTTAGTATTGTCCGCTTTGGACCATAGGCCTCACGGATTTGTCCCTTGGGAGGTTTCATTCCCAAAAGCGCGCTGACCAGGTGAGGAAGGCTCCTACATATATGGCCCAAATCTTTTCTTCTCGTTTCCGATGTGGGACACGAAGTTTCTACCCCAGTGCATAGCTAGTTGAACAAGCACGTCCCAACCCCATCCCTGGGTCGTGACATGAGAAATGCCACATTCTATTGTAAGCATCTCTGAGATATGGTCCTCGATGATGCTAGCAGCTAAAGGGGTGGAACTTGAAGGATTATTAAGGGGGAGATGAAAAACCATTGAAACCAAAGCAGGAGAGGGAGACAAAGCAAAAGAGGGATTTCATAATTAGAATTAAAGGAGAAGAATGACAGAGACAGGGAGTTGGGGCTTAAAACACAAATGTGTAAAGAACCTATTCTCTCCATAAGATGACACTCGGCAAAACAATAGAGTAAACACTTATCAATATTGTGAACTTATTTCAAAGTTTAGCTTTATAATATTTATATAGATTCGTATTTATAATTTCTATTTGGAGCTTACTCTTTTAATGTTTTGGTAAGTATGAATTTATGCTTTTTGTTACCCACCACAAACATTTTATATTTTGCTTAAATGGTAAAAGACCAAAATATATGGATTGACAAAAAAAATTATCTTTTCTTATTGAAGAAAAATATAAAACCCACCCATAGATTCAATTACATGTATCACAACCCATGTTCATACGCAATGCCCTAGGATCTCAAACATATTTGTTTCACTAGTCTACGTTATAATCATGTGAATAACATGAACTATATAGATTAGTTCACAGTCTAAATTTGTACCTTATTATTGCAGAAAAATAAAATGCTCCAAATGTTGAGATTTAAAATGTCTTTAAAAGAAATCCAAGAACCAATGCCAAATAGTAAACTTTTATTACTATTCAAACCAATAACCTTTTCTTAAGAAGGTTGGCTATTTATATATTTAATATGGCCATCTTTTGGCCAATAGACATAACTCTTTGTATGGATACATCTTTATGTATGGATACAATTTATGTATGGATACAACTCTTTGCAACTACACTGGTTCATTACTTCCTTTTAATATATATTTCTATTTCACAAAATAGAAAACCATAGCTTCGATTTGACCTACATGGGTAACCCAATCCATATTTGCTACATCTCTCACTCACACATGATGTGTCAACTCTCATTTCTAATTCTGTAATATTCATACTTCATAAATAGACTATGTAATCGATGCATACTTCGAGAGCTTGGTTGCTATATGCTTTTTAGGATAATATATCATCTCAATTGATGGATCTTAGAGTAGATGTAGTATGTAGCACCCTAGATCATTTATCGCATTCAAATCTCTTTTGATCTCATTCACACATCCTAAGTTCATAATTATGTTTTTATCTCAAAGATAAACATAATTGCCTGGCCTATGAATACATACTAATGTGAAAATTCCAATGATCTTTCTCTTTTCATGATACTCTCAACCTTAATTTAACTTGCTTTTTTAGAAATGTCCCTCCAAACCGAATCTTTCATAGTCCTTTGGCAACAACCTAAGATAGCAAACATTAAACTAAGTTTCGAATAATTGATTAGAGTCATGAGGGTACTAGGTAAAGATTACTTATAATTTTTATGGTCTTACACAATATCAAATAGAGATTACACTTGTATCTCCCTTAATGGACATAAATCGCACCAATTGTAACACCCTAGGCAAATCCCATATCGGCAAAACACGGGAGAGATGCTGGGTTTATAAGTTGGTGGTTTGTAACCCCTAGTGACGCGTTTTAAAACCGTGAGGGCTTCGGCTCAGAGTGGACAATATCACCAGTGGGCCGGGCCATTACATTTGTGGTATCAGAGCCACTCCGCGTGCAACCTTGAGCGATGGTGGGGCAAACCTCAGTGAGGATGCTGAGTCCCATAAGGGGGGTGGATTGTAACACCCTAGGCAAATCCCACATCGGCAAAACATGGGAGAGATGCTGGGTTTATAAGTTGGTAGTTTGTAACCCCTAGTGATGCGTTTTAAAATAGTGAGGGCTTCGGCTCAGAGCGGACAATATCACCAATGGGCCGGGCCATTACACCAATGGTATGAATTACTTGCTATGGTATTTGCTCCTTCCATATGGAGGTATGTCTTTATTAAATACCATACAGATGATAGTTCAGACACCTTAATGTCTAACTTTGAGTTCACTTGTCTACTCTTTCACATCAGAACTCATATCTGGCGTTAAGACAGATAATGTAAGTTAAATCACATATGGTCAATGCAATTACTGAGCTTATAATGACCCTAGTTTTTTTTTTTTATCCCTTGTTCGAGGTGACATTTCATGTTATAAGCTTTAAGCTCTTTATATTATTATCACATAAATAATAATAAACTTATAACTATCTCATCCCTATCTACCGCTACAGCTATGGAGGCGATTGCCTATGTGAAAAGGCCAATCTTATTATCTGTCTGACATACTTCTTGAGTTCTAATATATGTTCCAAACATATAAACACATATATGTATATGAATTAATAAAAATAATTTAGGCATATGAACATGTTTGGGAAAAATACATATTACAAGTACTACAATCATCTGCGCAAACCCAAAGATTTAACATACATATTGTAAACTTCTTTTACAATAGGTTACCATATCAAACATAGATGTGTACTTCATATTCATCTCTTATCTTGCAACCACGTCTCTAATAATTATATTTAATATCAATAAGCTTTTAGATACCTTAGTCTTTCTTAACTATTTTCCAAAGTTGATGTATTAAATCGAATTTATATCTACTAACCAACCCAATAGCATAGTAGATATTAGGTCATAGTGTACAACAGACTACTAATTGTATTAGTATAAGGGACTTTTCCCATTTGCTTTCAGTAAATCAACCAATTCTCATACTTAGTTTGATTTTATAGAATCCATCTCTTCTTCTATTACCTTAATTCATTCATCCTTAGCAGGGCAAGTAAGGGATGTACTTATAATCACCTCTTTCTTTATCTTATAGAGTAACTATAAATACTTCCCCTTCAATCTCAAAACAATGATAGGAAACATGCATACAACTCGATCATCATGGTTGAGATTGATAAATTGACTCATTAATGTTTATGTTACTTCCACTGGGACCAGTAATTTCAGATAAATTCACTAAAGGTTGTATTTAGATGGCAATTGAAAGTTATTTTATTGTTAGTTGAAATACTCCCACTTGAAAAAGAATCCATTTGAGTTTGTATAGTGAAAATGGTTTGGTTCGCAATTTCATATAAAAATAGATCTTGATTTATCTCGCTCCCTGTTGAGGGAAAACAATTTGGAAGAATGTGATATTTTGTGATTCAAATTTAGTTACTACGTCACTATCTTGTTCACATATAAAAATATGTCCTTTTGACTGTTCAGAGTATCTTATAAAGATAGATTTCCTTCCTCTTGGATCTAATTTCCATGTTTATGAGAAAGATTGTGAACAAAAATAACACGCCTTTAAGGTTTCAATAACACTTGAGTCAGGTTTTCTATACGCTTATGGAGTTGTAGTAATTGATTTAGATGAAACTTAGTTAAGGACAAATGCAGGGGGAAGCAATTTATTGTCCCAATAGTTAATAGGCAAATTAAGTCTCTTATTCTTTCAGGACATATAAGATTTTCATATTGATATATAAATATAAACTAATATGAGACAATATATATGCAATAAATCCTAAATTCATATACATAAATATCCTATACAATAATTAATTATGCTAGCACTTATGCCACATTAGAATTAGAATCGGAAGTTCACTATATTCCCAATCATCATCTAAAACTTTAATGTGCAATAAGTTCAATGTAATTAATTATGCAAGGAATTATAATCTTAAATTATGCAAATTTATATTTAAGCAACAATATATTCAATATCTAATATTGAAATATTTAATAAGACATGCATATACATGTCTTATATGCATAGTTATTTACATATAAATAACTTTCTAAAGATATTAACAAATATATATATATATAATATCACAAGTGAAATAAAACAACAAAAATTTCATATTCACATCAAATAAATAATTTTTTTTAATCTCTATTCAATTAGAGATATAATATTCTAAAACAAATTTAGAAGTTACAATTAATTTTCAATGAAGTCAATTAAAATAAATTTTAATTGAATTCAACAAAAATTAATTTTAGTTTGCCCCATGTAATTTTATAAACTCCTTTTCTAAAATATAAATGAACTAAACACTTTTAATTCTATTTCCTAATCATAGGAACATTGATTCAAAAACAATTTTGAAATTACTACAATTAATTTTAATGATAACAATTAAAACTAATTTTAATTGATTTCATCAAATTAATTTATTTGCCCCACTATTTGCCATTTTTAATTTTAGAAATATTTTTTCTAAAATTAAATATTGAATTAAACAATTTAATTCAATAATTTATTTTTAAATTGTCCTCAATTAATTTTACAAACCAATTTCTAAAATTAATATTGAATTAAAGAATTTAATTCAATAAACTATTCCTCCAATTGCCCTTTAATTAATTTTAGATACTAATTTCTAAAATTAACATAGATGTCGACACCATATTTTGATCGATCTCCAAAATCAATAAACTTTGAAGTCGATCCCCAACCCAGTTTCCTAACCTGCCACTCACATTTCCGATCTCCCCAAAAGGAATCGAATAAATACCAAGTCCTCATTTTATATGGAATTCCCACCAATCTCTCAAGCTAATTGTCAAGTCCCCTGATCAGCTAATTATATTTCCGATCTCACTGGTCAAACAAGATTGAACCCTCGTACCACCAGTCTTATTGCGGATCTCTTTTAAAAAAAAAGGTGGGAATAATAGAGCTAAGGTTTTGGTCCGGTTTAATGAGGATTCCGATCTTAAGTGTTCAAGTCAAATTTCCAATTTTAATCAAGTCCCGTTCAGCATTTCTTCCCTACCGATCTCATGCTTATTGTGTTTTCCGATCTCTTACACTTAGATTAATAATTGCATTTAGCTCTTGTTTTACTATGCTCAGACAATCAAATACTTAGGCAATTTAGAGATTTTCCAATCACATCCAATCATTGAATAAAAAGAGATTTCATTTCATATCAACATTTGTACAAGTCATTCGGCTGGGGGATCACCCCAGCCTGATCTACATTTTGCTCATTTTCTCTCTCACCCTCGGCCTCCTCTTCGCTTTCCTCTTCGTCTTGAGGAGCCAGGTCTACCATCCAAGTGAAATCCTCCTCGGGATATCGCTTCCTGAGCTCGGCCAAGAGATCCCTATGAGCACTCACATAAGCGCTGGCCTCCCGTGTCATCGCTTCCTCCTCTTTGGCTTTAAGTTCCTCGGTAAGGTGGGCGACTTCACCAGCTCGGAGCGCCTGAACTTCCTCGAGAATATGATCTCGCTCGGCCAGAACTTGAGTTTGCTCGGCCAGCTTATCTTCATAGAACTTCGATCGCCCCTCAAGATCAAATATGTAGTTACGGTGATGATGCTTGGGATCGGAGAGAAGTCACCTCATGACCCGCTTTCGAGCTCCCGCCTCATGCGGTGAGCCTTCTCCGACAATGTCTTTGGTTCACCAAGCACTCCACGCTCGAGCTCATAGATCGGGTTAGATGTCATCGATTGTCCAAGATGCCTATCCCGATCCTCCCGGAGGCAGATGGAAGACCCCAAGACTTTAGCAAAGCCCGGATTCTCTCAGACCGTTCGACTCTTCTCTAGTGAATTGAGCAGTACTTGAGCGTCGCGGGAAAGGGGCCTCACTTGTGGTTGGAAAGGACCCCCTTCCGCACTCGAAGCGGCTGGAGGAGGCGGGGGCGACTCTTCTTGGCGAGGAGGAGACCAAACCACTTCCATGACCGGCGGCCCCAAGGGTTGAGATGAGCCTCCTTGTATCTCCCCAGGTTCATGGCCGGGTGTTTGAAGCAGCTCCGAACGCTTCATCTCTTTCACCTTCCGAGATCTCTCTTCCGCTCCGCCTCCTTAGAAGCCTCGCTGCTTGCCATACCTGCACAGAAAATAGGTCAGTGAGATCGCTAAGGCCTAAGATCAGAGATTACAGAAAATACCGAAGCCGAGGTCAGAGAGTTGGAGCCGGCGATCTTCGCCGGTGATCAGCTAAATCGTCCAATGATGCAGTTCGGCTGTCACTGCATCCAAACAAGAAAACTTCTCCCTAGCCGCTTGATCTTTCAATTCCATCACCACGGCTCCCTCTTCCCTATTCAGGGCGAGATGCTTTGGATGCGAAGGGCCCAGATGTAGCCAGCTTCGAGGGAAGCCCTCGAAGCCGTTCGGAATTTTGCTCCTCAGAATAAAGAAGCGATTCTTCCAATTCTTCAGGGAGGAAGGCAGATCGGTAAAGAGCCCGCAACGAGGCTTCGCCTGGAAGAACCAGTACTCGTCGTCCTTTCGGCGGGTCAGCCTATGTAGTTCGGCAAATACTTTAGCTATAGGATGGAGTCCCTTTGTAACACCCTAGGCAAATCCCACATCGGCAAAACACGGAGAGATCTGGGTTTATAAGTTGATGGTTCAGAACCCTAGTGACGCGCTTTAAAACCGTGAGGGCTTCGGCCCAGAGCGGATAATATCACTAGTGGGCCGGGCCATTACATTTGTGGTATCAGAGCCGGTCCGCGTGCAACCTTGTCCGCTGGTGGGGCTTACCTCAGCGAGGACACTGTGTCCCTTAATGGGGGTGGATTGTTACACCGTAGGCTAATCCGACATCGACAAAACACGGGAGAGATGCTGGGTTGATACGTTGATAGTTCAGAACCCCTATTGACGCGCTTTTAAAACCGTGAGGACTTCGGTCCAGAGCGGACAATAACACTAGTCGGCCGGCCCATTACATTTGTGGTATCGAGCCCGCGTGCAACCTTGAGCGATGGTGGGGCAAACCTCCGAGGACGCTGAGTCCCATAAGGGGGGTGGATTGTAACACCCTAGGCAAATCCCACATCGGCAAAACACGGGAGAGATGCTGGGTTTATAAGTTGATGGTTCGTAACCCCTAGTGACGCGTTTTAAAACCGTGAGGGCTTTAGTCCAGAGCGGACAATATCACTAGTGGGCCGGGCCATTACACCCTTGGCACGGCAGAGCCCCCTGAAAGCCACCAGGATCCGCCACGAGTTCGGGTGAACTTGGGTGATGCACACTTGGTGAAATTTTAAGACCTCCTTGAAGAAATCGTCTAGAGGGAACCGCAAACTGGCTTTTAATTGTTCTTCGTAGACCATGATCATATCATTCTCTTCGAAGAAGTGATCGGCACGAAGATCGTTGTGGCACTTAATTAGCTCATACGAATCAGGCCGAATGTTGTATTCTTGGCTAAACGATTGTAGGTCGGTTTCCTGAAGGATCGACGGTAGCTCGTCCATAGGAAGACTTTCCCTCCCTGAAGAATGTACATGCCTTGAAGGTTCTGCTCGCTCCCGAACTGGAACAGAGGCCCTAGGAGGTTCAGGTTGCGCGCTTGGTCCGACCACCTCCGCTTCGTCGGACGACCATGAAACATGGACAGAAGAAGGGCTCGCCGCTCTCTGACCTTCGGCGCCGTTCATTCTCAAAGAAAAGGAGAAATTTAAGCTAAAAGAAAGATCAAAACCCTTACCGGAGCTTGATCGGTGTCGGAAGAACTTGAGAAAACGAGAGAATTCTGAAGTAGTTTGCGAAGAGGTTGAAAATGACATAAAGGAGCGAATGGCTGACCCCTCCCCTATTTATACCCGTCCGAGAATTTAATGCTCACTTTGTCCCAGGTGGTGCATCGGTTAACGGGATTCGCCAGCTGTTTCTGACATTTCCCAAAATATTCCAGGAATTTCACAAAGAGAGCGGCTAGTTAGGGATCGACGGATTAAAAGGGATATTTTGAATTACAGATCGGTCAAGGACCATTCAGTTAAGAATCAGATCGGATGAGTACTTCAGAGATCGGAAGCAACAATAATAAAATGATAACTGTCAAAATAAATTTTATTTCCAAAAGTCAGATTACATCATTTGGGCGATCCCAAGAGATCGGATTACATTTCCAAAAGTCAGATTACATCATTTGGGCGATCTCAAGAGATTGGATTACATTTAAGGACCTGACTACATCAGAAAGCCGATCTCTAGCGATCAGCGGAACATCCCATCTAAAGGGCCTATGTCAAAGCCCAGGTTGTGACTGATCCAAAGGATGTGTTCGACCAGAAGACCGACCGACGACATCAGCTTAGATGGGGGTGACTACGACTCTCATGAGAATGAGAGAGATCGTCACCAGATACCGCCGAACCGAGCCACTGTCGGAACACCCAGTGTGGAGGAAAGTCGCTGTCGGAACACCCAATGCGGTGAGAAGCCGAATAAACTTGGAAGGGCAATCGCCAAGGGTCGGTAGAACATTAGCAGTTTTCTCAGCCGAAATCGGTTCGCTGGTTATACCGATCAAACAACTCGAGATCGGCACGATCAAGGTCCTCGACCCGGATCGGTTAGTTAGTCCAGTTCTCTCACCATCATCAGATAAGGTCATCATAATTCCTCGATCACCAAGATCGTAAATTTTCAGTCGGGGAATATAGAGGTCCATCGAAAAAGGATCAAAAGCCACAATCGTGGCGAACTTCACGAGCAAATGAATCGAAAGTAAGAAGGAAGAGAGGAAAATCGAATGAGGAAAGTCTCTTCCGTCAGGGGTATATATAGGGGGAAATCAGGCATTTATTGCGAAGCAGGAAACGAAGCGGACGCTTCGGGAAACAAGGGAAATTAATGCTTTGATTGAGCTGAATCGGATGACGGGACTGGAGTAGGAGAGATCGGAAAAGAAGAGTCCGGTATGAGAGGTTGGAAGAGTATCATGTTGAAAAGCCCGGAAAGGAGGACAGATCGGAAAGCAAAGAGAATAAGGCGCCTACCACTGTCGTCATAATCAAAGCCGAGGTAGTTAAAGCATTGCAGACGAGATCTCCACCGCACGCCCCAGAATCGCCCGCATTACTAACATGTGCCAGGACATGTCATGGCAGTGCTGTACATCCTAATCTCCACCGTTGATCCAACTCGTAAGGACGAACCCGGAACCCTTCGATCGAAGAAGAAGACGACAAGACCGGCGCCTTTCACTCCTAGCCCTCGGATCCTCTCGGACAAGAGAATTTGGGACCGTCAGATTAGGAGAGAAAAAGGACAAATATTCTGAAAATGATCTCGACCATCCGTCTTGATTCTCTTTAATTCCTGAACCTCAGATCGTGTCCTTTGAAACCCTGACCCTCCATCTCCCTCAAAACAAATCCTGACCCTTCATGGGAAGCACCCGGTCCCTATAAATACCTGCATGAAAACTGTTCAAAAAAGAGGAGAAAAGAAAAAAAGAAAAGTGGTAGTTATTATAGTGGAAGAACTCTGAAACTTAATTCAGTTCGTTACTCTGCTATTTTTAAGCTTTCAGAGGAGAAAACTTTTGAAACCAGTTTTCTGAAATGTTCCTGGAGAAAGGATTCTTGAATACTGAAACTCTCCTTTTCAGTTTGTTCATTATCCTGTGACACTCTCACGTCCCGTTCTTTGTCTATCTTTTCTCATTACCCGGAGCTCAACTCCATTCAAACTTGGTTATTGTTTTGGCCGGATTGCATTCTGGCGAAGTATCTTTCATTTCAAGGCAAACCTCGATCCTCGAACTTTCACCTCTCAGTCCTGTTACCTGTTGGAATCTCGTATTTAGTTCGATAGATTCTGCCCTCCTCAGGTAAGTGCTTATATCGTTGCTTTATCAAGCGTTCGTTTTATTTTACGTATTTCCTTTATCTTTACGTTTGTAACTTTCACCAAGTTTATACTGCATTAAAAGAAACGCGAAGAAAGTCCTTCCCGAGTTTACTTCTTTAATCAGTCCACTCTCTTGTTAATCTTTGTTACTTCTAAATGCAAGGGTCCTAGTCCCGAGTGGCGTATAAGTAGTTGGGTAAAACATAGGTAACTGTATCTTGAACGTTTCTTCAAGATAATAGAAGGTCTGAATAATATGTCAGGAAAATAGTAAAGTTGAAGCGTTAGACTAACACAAAAGGTGACGGGATAAAACATCATAAGGCGGAATAAAATCTGGTATCAAATAAGCGAACGGAATAAGTCGGGTATCACCAGTCAAAAGGTATAGGTAAAGTGACCACATAGAAGGTCTGTAAATTCGGTCAGGTATCCCTTGTCCGGTCACGAGACGCCAATAAGTTGAAAGAACTCTTATCCGGATCCCCGGCATCTTCAAGTGCTAGGATCTTTAGCCTTAGGCTCTTGCGATATGTAGCAGTAATCAAATTTTTAAGAGGTCGGAAAATCCTTATCCGGCTCTCGGTCATTTAATAGAGATCGGAAGAGGGTTCTTATCCGATTCTCAAGCTCTAATTTTCAATATATATTTAATAGAGATCGGAGGAGGGTTCTTATCCGATTCTCAAACCCAAAATTTCAATAAATATTTAATAGAGATCGGAGGAGGGTTCTTATCCGATTCTCAAACCCAAAATTTCCATAAATATTTAATAGAGATCGGAGGAAGGTTCTTATCCGATTCTCAAGCTCTAATTTTCAATATATATTTAATAGAGATCGGAAGAGGATTCTTATCCTATTCTCAAACCCAAGATTTCAATAAATATTTAATAGAGATCGGAGGAGGGTTCTTATCCGATTCTCAAGCCCAAAATTTCAATGAACATTTAATAGAGATCGGAGGAGAGTTCTTATCCGATCTCCGATTCAAAATTTTCAATAAAAATTAAAAGAGATCGGAAGAGAGTTCTTATCCAATTCTCAATTCCAAATTTTAATAAACACACAAAATGATCCCATGAATAAAAATCACTACACGACATCAACTCACTAAGGTCGTCCCATTTACTTATGTATCTGGGTAATCCAAATTGGTGAAAAATTAACTATTCCTTTTATCAAAAGGATTAACATTTCGTTTGAACCCCCCTAACTATCAATTTATAAAGAGTGTAAGAATTAAATCTGCTTGCCCTCGTAGAGGGACGTGGTGGGGTGCCTAACACCTTCCCCACCCGTTTATGGACCCCAAACTTAGAATCTGCTTTGAATGGTTTCGTTTTAATTTATTTGCACAAATGGTTTTCTTTAATTTCCTTAAAATTAAAGTGGCGACTCTCACTTTTCTTACTTGGTGAGTATTCGTCTGTGCGATCGCAAACACCTTATATACCATGGCGACTACTGGGAGGCCTGACTTAACCCCGATCTAGATGTCCAAAAGTAGATTTAATTTTTCGATCAAATTATGGTTAGATGGGCTCACCCAATATTTTATTATTGATTATTCCTACTAGCTGTTTAGCTTGTTTTGCTTGTTTTACTCCTTACAGCTGCTTAAAAGAAAAAAAAAAGGAAAAATAAAGTCCCCCTGAATTGGGAAGAGGTAAAGATGTCCCTTCACACACTGAACACTCACACGATGTCCTCACACACTTCGGCCCTATACCCGGGCTTTCTTACCCTTTTAGGAAAGTAGGAGGGGGTCATGTAGCGGTACCCATGGGTTCTACCCCGTTAGTATCCGTGAACGCTTCTGCTCAAATTGAAACTCGTTCTATTCACTATGATACCCGTGGAATTTTCCCGATAATATCATGGTTATAGAATGGGGCTCTACTGTTTACAGTAGGGGCAATTTGGGAACCTGTGGCTTTTAGAAAATTAGACCATGAGCTAAACTATCACGATAGCTGAAAGCCGTAGTTAGCTACCTTATAAGATAGAACTATCCAATTAGGTAGCACTCATCCGGTATCAGGAGTCTCCCTATTCTAGGATAAAAGGGGCATACTTACTCTTACCCTATTCTCGCTTATTTTATTTTGTTCTTACTTTTAAGGGTAATCTTGAATCATATTGTTAAGAAAACCTACACATTTTCCTACTTTGATAAATGTGTAGGTACCACTCTGCCAACAATATAATACAAGCTTACCTGAATTTATCCTGCTAACGAGTTTTTCTGCAGGCATCACCAAACCAAAAGTCTGTAAAAAGGATAGGCATCATTTTTATCATGGCATCCTCGAGTCAGTCGGCAGAAGAAGTTCAGAATGCTAAACTTTGGTCCATATCAGCTCATACTCCAAGACTTCGCAAAATGATGTTTCCAAGACACATGCTAGCTTACTACCTTCGTTGGATCCGAATAAAATTGAGGTCGAATGAACAAATTTCGAGGGTCCGCCTAATGGTTGGAGGTCGCTTCCGATCGTGTCAAGGCACGATTTGAGGAGAAGTACGGGAGGATTGCAACCTTAATGCTAGTCAAGGTCCAAATCCCGGCATTAAAAGCCGTGCTGTCGGTTTGGAGTCCTAAGTACGGGGTATTCTCTTTCAATGATATTGATACAGTTCCCACTATGGAAGAATATCGTGCATTACTAGGGATTCCTTATTCATCGCAGACCGGATCTACCTACACCTCAAGCATAGGCAAACCCGAAATGATTGGCACATATGTTGGGTACTTCCCGTAAGAAGTAAAGTCAAAAGAAATCACAAAGGAAACACGCATGGTTGGTATTGACACATCTCAAGAAGTGGTTAGATCAATACCTCCAAGAGAAACAAAGGATCGAGCT